>NW_017308121.1:104361-160635 GCF_000935625.1 Nanorana parkeri | reverse complement strand
TATATATATATATATATAGCCCAAAGTATTGGGACACCCCTCCAAATCATTGGATTCAGGTGCTCCGTGAAATTTCCTTGCTACTAAATATTCCACGGTCAGTAGTTAGTGGTATTATAACGAAGTGGAAGCAACTTGGAACAACAGCAACTGAGCCACAAAGTGATAGGCCACATAAAATGACAGAGCGGGGTCAGCGCAAACTGAAAAGCACACAGTGCATAGTCTCAAACTGTCTGCAGAGTCAATAGCTACATGACCTCCAAACTTTGTGTGGCCTTCAGATTGGCACAAAAACAGTCCGTAGAGTGCTTCATGGAATGGGTTTCCATGGCCGAGCAGCTGCATCCAAGCCTTACATCACCAAGTGCATAGCAAAGCGTCATATGCAGTGGTGTAAAGCACACCGCCATTGGACTCTAGAGAAGTGGAGACGTGTTCTCTGGAGTGACAAATCATGCTTCTCTGTCTGAAAATTCGATGGACATGTCTTGGTTTGGCGGTTGCCAGGAGAACTGTACTTGCCTGACTGCATTGTGCCAAGTGTAAAGTTTGGTGGAGGGGGGATTATGGTGTGTGGTTTATTCAGGGGTTGGGCCTGGCCCCTTAGCTCCAGTGAAGGGAACTCTTAATGCATCAGCATACCAAGACATTTTGGACAATTTCATGCTCCCAACTTTGTGGGAACAGTTTGCACAAAACAAGGTCCATAAAGACATGAACGAGCAAATTTGGGGTGGAGGAACTTGGCTGGTCTGCACAGAGTCCTAACCTCAACCCGATAGAACACCTTTGGGATGAATTAGAGCAGAGACTGCGAGCCAGACCTTCTCGTCCAACATCAGTACCTAAACCTCACAAATGTGCTTCTGAAGAATGGTCAAACATTCCCATAGACACACTCCTAAACCTTGTGGGCAGCCTTCCCAGAATAGTTGAAGCTGTTATAGCGGCAAAGAGTGGGGCAACTCAATATTTAACCCTACGGACTAAGAATTGGATGCCATTAAAGTTCATGTGCATGTAAAGGCAGACGTCCCAATACTTTTCTTGTATATATACACACACTATATTGCCAAAAGCTTTGAGACAGCTGCCTTTACATGCACATGAACTTTAATGGCATCCCAGTTTTAGTCCTTAGGGTTCAATTAAGCTTTAACTAAGGGCATGTATTCCCCAGGTTAACCAGAAACATGTCAGGGTATTTTCAGACAATGCTGCAGCTGTTGCATACACAAACAAACAGGGAAGCACCAAATCACCTCTCCCCCGCTTGATTGCAGAAAGCAAACTGTTTTCAGAGGAGCACTTTTTGTTTCTGTCTGCAGTACATGTCAAGGAAACACTAAATTCAGATGATAATGGAAGTTAAACCACTTTTGTTTTTCCCTCCAAATTCAGGAAAGATGGGGAAAACAAACATAAACCTATTTGCATCCTGGAGGAATGCATAGTTAAATATGTTTTTTTTATCTTTGGAAGAACACAAATGGTTGAATACATTTTCTCACCCATGGAAGTTCTCTTTAGCATATGCTTCTGCTGCTGGGCAAGGTGATTCAGAAAATACTGACAGACAAGGCCAGAATGATTCTGATTGTCCCATTCTGACCTCAGAGAGTGTGTTTCAGCAGTATTCAAAGGTTGAACTCTTGACCACCTTAGCGTCTGCTGCATCTACCAATATTAATACACCAGGGACATCTGCTGCATCCCAAAAACTCCAATGTAAGGTTAACAGCTTGATACCTGAATGCAAACAGTTAAAAGCACAGCTTCTGTCAAGCAAGGTCACTAATACCATGTCAAAGTAAAAAAAAAAAAGTTTCTAATGTAATTCATGAGAAGATATGCAAAGTGTTCAACGTGTGGTTAGCCAATAGAATGGAAGTTCCTAACAGTATGTTAGACTTGGTACTGGACTTTCTTCAGCAAGGGGTAGCAAAACACTTGCCAGTCATTGATAACAAAAAAAAAGTGCAGCCAATGAATTTAAACCCCTTTTCATGCTCTTCTTTAATTTTTAGTATAACTCATTGACTGTTTAGTCTTTTTTATTCCACATATTCAGTTAAAGATGTGTAAAATGCAAGGATATCGGAGATCAATAATGGCACGAGACAGGGTTGACCCCTGTCTTTCCTGTTATTTGTTTTAACTTTGAAACTCCTCCTTTGTAAAATTAGATCGTATCTGGATATCACAGGCATCCAAATTGGAACATTTACTCCCCAGAAGGTAGGTCTTCGCAGATCTGCTTTTTTTTTCTCCTATCCACCCCATCCATCTCCCTGCCCAATCTAGTGGAAGAAGTTTGCATGTTTGGAAAAGTATCCATTTTTTCCATTACTCTAAATCAGAGGCACTCATTGTTACTATATCGGCTTCATCAGCCCACAGTCTTCATACCTCCTTCTCTTTTTAAATGGTCCACCTCAGTGATCTTCTACTGAGGCACAAAGATACCTAGAAATTTCTCTGAGACATTTAACCTCAATTTCCCACTACTACTTCTTAAATTGAGACAGGATCTATATCATCAGGCCTTGGGTAGGTTCTCCTGGTTTGGAAGATGTCATATAATTAAAATGAACATTATGCCCTGCATCCTTTACATATTCCTGGCATTGCCAATCAGAATCCTGATAAGGTTTTTAAAATAACTGAATAGGCAGTTCTCACAATTCCTTTGGACCAATAAACCTTTTGAGGTTGAAGTTCTTCCTCCTGCACCTTTCTAAAATACATGGATGAATTGGACTACCTGATGCATCTCTTTACTACACAGCTTGTCATCTGGCTTGGATTGCGGACTGGTGCCGTAATGGAGACTTGAAGCCCTGGGTCCATGTGGAACAGGCGGCACCCTTGCATTGCCTTCCTTGGTGTGATTCACATATACCACCCAGTGTTTGCGCCCACCCCACTGTTGGAGCCACCTGGAGGGTTTGTAGTAGAACATTTGATATCTCACCGCATCCTTCTCTCCTCTTTTCAGTAATAGGTAATCTATCTTTCACTGCTGGGCTGGATGACATCGTTTTTGGATCCTTGTTGCCGTCAGGCTGCTTCAGGGCACTGCACTTTATTCGTAATGGTGCCTGGTCCTCCTGGAATCATCTAGCGGACTCCAAAACATTTACACTGGATTTTTGGTAGACTATACAGTTGTCCCTTTTCCTCACTTCATTACCACCTGCTCCGGATTTTTCTTGCCCGTTCACAGTTTTTGAAAACGAGTGTGTCCAACCAGGCCATCGCCGACATGCAGTTTCCTACATGTATTCTTTACTGAATACTGCAGTAAATTACATCCCAGAATACTTGAAGAAATGGGAACAGGATCTTGATGTTCAATTCACTCCGGTCCAAGTTACTAGAATTCTACATTTTACCTTTTAAGTCCTCAATTCATACACACTTTCAGGAGTCTGGATCCAGGAGCTCCTGACTAGATGGTACAGAACTCCTCAGGTTCTACATTCAATGTTTCCTTCTGTCCCAAATTGTTGTTGGAGATGCAATGAGTCCCCTGGTGACTTCACATCTTCTGGTCCTGCCTGAAGGTGGTTTCTTTCTGGTCTTCTGTCAAGTCCCTACTCAGCAACTTCACGGATAGAGAGATCCCGTGGGATCTGGCCTTTGTCCTCCATCATAATTCCTTTCCCAGGAAATATTTAAAAAAAGCCATTCTTCCACACTTGCTGAGTGCAACCAGGTGTTGAATTCAGGAATTGTGGAAGACAAACAGGGTACCCACAATCTCTATGTGATTTCATAAATTTGGCAAGGTAGAGCAAATGGAGGGTCTGGTAGGGGTCTCCATGCCAAACACTGTAGGATGTTTTTCTTTTGGACCAAATTTACTCAGGCGCCCACATTTTCCAACCAACTTCAGGACACCCCCCCCCTTGAGGGAGTGGACCATTTTATTAATCCCTACCTGGGGCCAGGGGGTCGGAATACAGTCTACCATCGTCCAGCCTCCTTATTTTTCCTTTTCTTTCTTGTAGTATGTCTTTTCTTTCCTTCACTTTTCGTCCTCATGATGAACCTGGTTTCTATATCTACTATATGTTCAGTGCTTGGGTGGAAACCTGGGCCAGTTTGACTATTGTACAGCCTTCCCAAGAATCATGTTTTTTTATACCTGCTTATGACATCTTCATATATGAAAATCCAATAAAAAATGTTGCATATAAAGTGCAGATAGCAGTCATGTTATCCTGTCTTAGGTTCAGATTAGCAGCAGAACCTCTTATTAGGAGAGTCTATAAACAGAAGTCAACCTTCCAAGGCAAAATTCATCCTTTAAATCTCTAGAGGGTTTCTCAAACAGAAATATTACATTGAAGGCAGTTTTCCTAGTAGCCATAGCCTCAGCTAGGAGGATTAGTGTTAATCATATCAGGCATTTTTTCCCCTTTTGCTCCAGTATTTCCAGACAGAATTATGCCCAGAGTAAGACCCATGGTCTTTATCCAAGGTAGCCACACCTTTTCATAGATTACAGAACAAAGGTTAATGTGGAAAACATGTTATATTTTATTAATATCAGGCTTGCAGTAATGGAACCAATATTTAGAATTTGCTTTCTATGTTGTGTTAACTTGTTACCTAAAAAAACTAAAATGAAAACGGAATCATGGCCCTCTGGATGACCTATAGCAAATATGGTCTTTAGGCATCTGCAGTTGACTACTTTGTGGTGAACAAATAAGAAATATATTTTTTTCCTTAAAATACAATCATGACAAGACCCCCATAAACAGAATGTTTACATGAGTTTTTGTTGATAATGTCCTACCACTCTATTTTAGTTTGTTTTAAGCAGTATACTTAAAATGAAAAAACTAAATTTTCATGGATTTTAATTTTATGGGCTTAAATGTAAATTTGCCCATTGTGAAGATATTGCCTCTGTAAAACTGTTAATGAGTTCAAGTTCAAGTTCAAGCCATAAATTCATGTTGAACAGGTTTAACAATTTTCTCAGAATGAACATTGTAAAAGGGCAATGCAATGCACAGGTAATGATTTTCAAAGAGCTTAACCTTGTCTTCAATAGAGGCTAGGTTAGAGTTTGTCAACTACTGGTACATGTGGTTTCAGTGATGACCTCTTTCTATTAAACACAGTTTAACACAAAATGAAAGAAGAAGGGTTTAGCAAATTAGCACATATTATACAAAACTATTTCAGTTGGTTCAGGCGACTGATGACTGCTGTCAGCATACAATTCGAACAGAGGGTGATTTGTCCATCAATGCTCATAAGCATGGATGAAGGAATCTGTTCTGTTTTTGGTTGTGTTTGTTTCGTCAGGCCTTAGAGCCAAAAAAAGAAAATATATATATATATATAGATAGATAGATATATATAGACATGTGTATACCTGACTTAAGTCACCATATGATTATGCACAATGTGCACGTTAATCCTGATTTACTAAAACAACTAGTGGGTATTCATCCACGACTGATGCACAGGCATACACTGAGTGGCCAGATTATTATGACCACCCCATCAGTACTTCGTTGGGCCTCCTTTTGCCTTCAATACTGCAGCGATTCTTCTTGGCATTGACTCCACAAGATGTTGAAAGGTGATGCGAGGAATCTGACCCCATGCCTGAAGAATAGCACTGTCCAGTTCTGTGAGATTTGATGGTTGTGGAACCATCTGCCTGATGGCTCTTTCAACTTCATCCCACAAATGCTCAATTGGATTGAGATCTGGTGATTGTGGGGGCCACCTAAGCAAGGTAAAGTCTCCCTCATGTTCTTGAAACCACTCCTGCACAATACGAGTACTGTAGCATGACACATTGTCTTGTTGGAAGAAACTATCTCCATTGGGATAAGCCATCGACATGATAGGACGAACTTGATCAGCAACAATACTTTGGTATGTTGTGCTATTCAGACGTTGTTCCACACAAATTAAAGGGCCCAAATCATGCCAGGAAAACATGCCCCAAACCATAACACTGCCCCCACCAGCTTGAAGGGTTGTGCATGTGGGGTGCATGCTTTCATGCTGTTTACGCCAAATTCTCACTCTGCCATCTGCATGATGCAACTGGCAATGTGATTCATCGGACCACATGACTTTTTTCCAATGCTCGACTGTCCAATCCTTGTGTTCCTGTGCGAATTGGAGACATTTTATCTTGTTAATTGCAGACAGCAAAGGTGTTCGAACAGGCCGTCAGCTTCCATATCCCATACAATGCAGTGTACGGCGAACAGTGCGTTCAGAGATCATTTGAGAGGATCCCTGATTAAGATCTGCATTAATTTGATGCACTGTTGCCCTTCTGTTGTCTTGTACCAGTCTTGCCACTCTCCGTTCTGCCCTAACATTGACTAGTCGCTGACGGCCACAATTCGCACGTTCAGACCCAGATTTTCGGCTGACAGTCCAGTCTTTAAACACTTTAACAACAGCTGCTCTTAAACATTTAACGATTTCTGCTGTTTTGCTGATACTCGCTCCATGGCTCCGAGCGCCAACAATCATCCTACATTCAAAGGCTGTTAAATTGCGTTGTTTACCCATATCTTCAGAAAAAAAAATCACTTCTACTGTCGTGGTAAGCAACCTGCTTCCCTATTTATAATGGTCTGGCCCTCTAGCAACTTCAGCGCGAAATTATAGCTAATTTGCCTACAAACGTCAGGTGGTCATAATAATCTGGCCACTCAGTGTATACTTCTTAGTATTTACCACATGCCTACAGTGCATGTGGACACATGCCACAGCATACACCATAAAGTGTCCAAATGTGCACAAGCTAAGCAGTGCTAAAATAAAAAAAATATTTTTCTGTTTTAAGGTCTGTCTAACCGTTGTTAGAAATATTAAATGTGCACTTTGTGTAGGAACAAAACTGTATGAAGAAGGTGCCAATGTCATTTAAGGCAACTGTAAAAAACAAAAAAGAAAACCTAAAGTAAATAATAAAAAGCCATAATGCATGGGAGGAGCACAGTGTATTTGTGCTTCTTGAATTTCATTTTAACTGTTTAGCGTTTAGTAAATTCTATGTAACATACAGATTTATGCAACATTTTTTAGTTAAATACACTATGGGTTACACGTAAAAGCAGTTATGCACATTCTAGTTAGTGGTAACATTTATGGTAGACTGTGTATCCTTTTACAAGTGTTTGAATTTGGTGGCTTCATATATTTGTTTTTATTTTTAATCACATATAAAGAAAACGAAAAAAAGATGAGTGACTGTACATGGGCAGCTTTTTTATTAAGGCCTGATTTTCACTTACCATGCATGATGCTGTGTTAGTCATTCTTTATCACAGCACAATCCATTAAATTCAGTATGCTTCCCAATGTGTCACACAAAGTGTGGCTAAGGCACTCATACAGAAGTTTGAGTTGTGAGCTTTGTACATTTTTAACCCTTTCGCTGCCACCGCCGTAAGGCATACGGCGGAACAAAACTGTTCCCAGCTGGCCAGGTCAATATGCCTTACGGTGCTGGCATTTACAGTTCTGCTATAAGCTCATGGTCGCTTTAGTGACCATGAACTTCTACCAGATCTGTTCCACAGACAGTCCTCGTTAAATTAATAGCTGTCTTCAGCGGCTCACAAGCCGCTGATGACAGCAATTAATAAAAATTCTGGGCGCCCCCTCCGCCGGCACCGCTTCTGATGGCCGCCGGCATGTTCAGCTTCTGATCCCTACCTGAAGCCGCTGCAGGCAGGGATCTGTGTCGGCATGGATCCCCGAATTCAAATGTCGGCGGGGGGGGGGGCAGATGATCGAGCGGCGGCTGGCGGGGTGGAGGAGAGAAGCCGCTTCCCGAGGCTTTCTGGATGGCAGAGCGGTGTGGAGATCAGAGCTGCTGTAATCCTGTCAATGTCCGGATGACAGCGGCTCTGTGCGTGGCTGAGCGGGGGAATCAGTAAATATCAGTGATATTTAACGATCCTTGTGTGCAGAGCAAAAAATTTTTTTCTGACTAAATCTAAAAGATAAAACTGTATTGAGTTAATAAATAACAAATATTTGCAAATTTGAAAAATTACGGTACGCAAAACTGTAAATAAACATCAGGTCCGTACGGCATATTGAGCTGGCCAGCTGGAAGCACTTTTGTAGCTCCGTATGCCGTACGTCCTTGGCAGCGAAAGGGTTAAAGTCTGTTTGTCTACCATATCCGTAACCAAATAGTGATTTAAAAAAAGAAAACAAGGTTGGACCAACCTTCGAGGATAGGTGGTCCGAAGGGTTAACCAAGGAAGGGACAAACCGTATTGAAAGGTATAGAAAATTTGTTTATTCAATGCTGAAGTGGTCCGTGAAATGTTTGGACCTGTTGCCGCAGTGCGCTTGTGCACAGGGCCGGTCCCTTAACACGCTGCTGGGCAACCCCCCCGGAAGCCAAAAAAGGTCAAGTAACGGACACCCCCAGAAGATATGACATAACATACCTGGACGCGACTGACATTGCCAGCATACATGGAAAACTAGTCTATGAAGCAAAAAAAAAAAAAAAAGAATTACCAACAGACTACAATACAACAACTGAGGAAAAGCAATTACTCACCAGTCAAGGTATCTCAAATAGAAGCTACACGCTTTTTTTTCAACTCCACTTAGTTCAAGGCACTTTGTTCAGAAGCCTTTGTGAACAAAGTGATTGGAAATAACCAAAGGTGGCCATACACCTTACAATTATCTGCAGATTTTCTGTGGTCAGATGGAAAAGGTGCAACAGATTCCTCCATCTACACTTAACTGTGTGGATGGAGTAATCGCCACCTGGGCCAATTTGTTGCACTTTTTCCATCTGACCCCAGACAATCTGTAGATAATTGTAAGGTGTATGGCCACCTTAAGGGATATCCACTCTTCTCTTTTTAACAGGAAAAAAATCATGGATTGTAATAAAGGGAACCTACTGTGTATCAAACTAATCTAAGAAGCTAGGAGCCAATTCAGACCACCATGTTCCACCTATAGTAAAATACAAATCTTGGATTTTTATTAAGCTTTTAACTTGCATCCTAGCATTTAGTACTGCTCTGCTCCTCCATGGACAGTGAAGCAATCAGCTAGTTTCTTGGTCTTTTCCATTTATACAGGGACTTGGTGAAAAAAGGAAAAAAAAAAAAAAAAACAACAACATCCATTGACATTATTATTATGTACTTTGAAGACAAGCTGCATTATTAACTATTATATTTTCCTTGTATTACCTATACCCACAATAAACTATTCTAGTATTATAGTTAACAATTTTTCTAGTTTTAATTGACACAGTGACATTGTAAAAAAAAATGCTGTGCATGCTTTTGTTCTGCTCCATGACTAACACTTTGTTTCTTTTATTGTTCATTGTGCTGCACTTGGCTGCTTGCTTCTGTTTGCCTCCATCACAGCTGTAGAAGGTTAGTGCATTTTTCAACCTTTCTTTGTGAGCTTAATATTTCATGCTGTGTATTGCTGCTTTTCTTTTATGCTACTAATATATTTAGAATTTTATGTCTTGCCATCAGTAATCAATTACTCTGTGTGGAAAGTTGCATTTGACCTATACAAACTTTATGTGGTACAGTGTGTGGTTGGTTTATAATTATTTATTAGTTAAAACATGTGCATTTAACCTCTTGCCGTCCGCCCGTAGTAAAAAAAACGGACGGACGGCACTACAGCATCTGCGGGTTGCCGTCTCCAGACGGCAATTTTTTTCTGCTCGCGCGCGCCCCCTAGCGGGCACGCACGGGCAGAAAAGACCCGTCCAATGCGAACACCCTGTACCGGGTGTTTCACATATAGGCGATCAGTCAGTGGTGAATAAATACCACCAAAAGAAAGCTCTATCTGTCCCCAAAAAAGGGTATAAAATTCATTTCAGTACAGCGCTGCATGACGGAATAAATGTCAGTTAAAGTACCGCAGCGCTGAATACTGAAAAATGGCCTGGATGGGAAGGGGGTTTAACACCGCGGATGTCAACTGGTTAAAAACAAAAATACATTTCCCAGTTTGTTTAACTTTCTAGCACATACTCTAGTTATTTTTGTCAGGAGAATATGTAAAACTTGAATACTCTGTACATCGAGTTGTGTTTGAAACAACTTAAACTTCAACAACAGAACTTTATGTTGTCCTCAAGAGACTTGCACACAATTTAACCTTTTGGGCTAAGTGCCTGCTGGGTTTAAATCATAAAAAGAGAAAACATGTTTATAAAGAGAATAGGCATTTGTATGAATCTGAAGCTTCACTCAGCAGTGCTTTATTGATGTTGTTGCTCCTTTTTTTCCTGCTTCTGCTAACTAGAGGGGGCGTTATAGCAGTATAAAAACAAAAATTCCATCTTACTATCATATGATTTTTATTTAATTTGTTGCAGTAGTTTTTAGAAGGTTGATCACTGATATTATGTTTGAGAGCATATCTCTTTATACCTGGATTCTGTGCTGTGGCAACCAGAGTTTCAAACCCCCAACAAGTTTTGTCTTCATTGTACAGCACAGGACATAGGCAGATCCAGGTGAATGTGTAATATGCAGTTGTCATCAAGTGATTGTACACTGGCCCGAGCTGTGATGACTCTCATATAACTCCTACCACTCTAGATGACAAATGTCTTCTCTTTACCGAGGGAGATATGTAGCAATGTAGTTATCTTGTTTCTGTGTTTCTTCAATCAAGATTCTTCTGGCTTCCTCTGTGGATAAATGTCTGGAAGCCATCCTTTATCCTGGTTGAGCCTACTCTGCAACCAACATTCTCCTTAAGCCATCACAACTGCTTTACAATTTGCAAAAACTCCATAATCAAATTGTGTTCTTACAGGAGACACATTTTTTACTGAATACATCCCCACAGCTTTCTTCCTGGCACTATCGTCACTGGGTGCTTAGCTCAGATCCCTGCCACAAGGCCAAAGGAGTAGCGATACGTTTCCATTTTTCTTTAGCATGTGAGGTGCTTGCTGAAGGGGTTGACTCTAAAGAGAGGTATGTCTTTGTGAAATGCACAAACCGAAACAAGGCGGTTACCTTGGCAAATGTAGATCTGCTGCACCAAAGTCACATTTCTGTTTTGGTATGCATCCTGTCTCAGCTAGCAGATTTTGCTGATGGGGTCCTCATTTTAGGGTGTTATTTTAATTTGGTGCTCGATCCTAGCCTGGACACCACCTCTGGTAGGTCCCAAATCTCCTTTTCTTCTCTTAACAGACTTAAAAAACATTCTTACATACCCTGCAACTCGATATTTGGCGGATTCAACACCCTCATCAGAGATTATACCTGTTACTCTGGTCCCTATTGGTCTTTCAGCAGAATAGACTTCTGAGTCTCGCATCATGTACTCTCCCGGTCCCCTGGGACTGCGATTGGTACACAACTCCCACACTCTCACTCTGCTATATGTAAGCCCTGGTGCACATGAAAGCTGAATGGAATTCATCTTTTTGATTCCTATTGCCGAGCAGATGTTGCAACTACCATTACCAATTGTCTCTCTGTTCATACTACTAGATTCCACTCCTGCCCCTATCCAATGGGAAGCTCTTAAGGCCATTGTCCTGCACATAAGAAGTCCCCATCCCCTCTTTTACTACACAACCTGACACAAACTCAAACCGAAATCCAGAGGCTTCTGGATGCTAAATATTTGTCCTATAGAAATGTAGTTAGGAACATTTTGTTTTTGAACATGGCAACTAAAGTGGTCAACTTTTGGCTCATTCTATTTGTAAACAAAGAAAAACTACCTATGTTTCTAAAATCAACTCGAGCCAACATGACATCATCCACAGTTCTAAACCCATAGCTGCTGAATTTCAGGTTTTTCAGTTTTTATCTTCCCTTTACAACATCCAGTCTTTGGCAGTGTTTCGTTGGATTACATGTCTAGGTTACAGATTTATCTAGAGAGTACTGCTCTCCCCTCTCTCCCGACTCACACCCTTAAAGCTCTCAGTGATCCATTTTCTGACTTTGACATTTTGCAGACCCGTAAAATGTTCCCGATGGGCAAAAGCCCTGGTCTGGATGGTCTTACTACTAAATGTTATAAATGGTTTGAAAATCTTTTAGCCTCCCCCCTACTACAGTCTTTTAATTCTATCTTCTCTTCTTGTCATTTCCCACCTCAGTCTCTGGAGGCCATCAGAGTATTGTTGACAAAGCATAACAAAGACCCAACACAGTGCAATAAGTACTGTCCCATCTCCTTGATCAATGTGGATGTAAAGGTGTATGCCAAGAGCCTGGCAACTAGATTGGCTACTTTCATCCCCACGCTGATTCACAAGGAACATGTTGGTTTTGTGCCCAAACACAGTGCTAAAGACAACACTGAACAGATGGTTACTTTGATCCACTATGCACGCTCTTGTGGGCTTCCTCTCTGCCTTTCCTCTGTCCATGTCGAAAAGGCATTTTCTGGACCAGAACCGGCTACCGTGGTGGAGCCTAATTAAAGAGCTCATTCAGGGCCCTGGATAAAGATGTTAGCACTGAGTGGTGCCAGGTATTGATCATGTCAATTCCTGATGAATTCTTCAGGGATATGGAGAAATCTTTGAGGTTAAGGCTTGCATGGGGATATTCCAGTCAGTGAGGAGCTTTACTCCAGTTTCCATAGATGCTATCAAGTAGGTTTTCCCCTTGTATGAGACGAGCACTTAGTGGGGGAAAGCCCATGTGTAAGGGATATGGTGTTGTCGTAGAGCTGCGGAAATAGGAGCCAACTTTCGGCGACTCTGGCTAGTGATCTGTGACAAGTCAGCAAATAACAATATACCTTCAAACAGCAGTGACATAGCGGGTTTTGAATGTGCAGCAGCCATCACTTTCTCTTTAATATGATAAAAATGCACTGAGCCAGGACATCTCTGGGTACAGCATCTGGCAGGAATGAGGGTTTGACAATTCTATGGATCCGGTCTATATTGAGATCTACCGCCGTGGCATAAGGGAGTAACTCTTTGAGGATTTGAGTTGTATACATGAGGAGTTGTGAGACATCTTCAGGGATGCCTCTGAGTTTAATATTGTTAGCCATTGTATGTCAGATGTGTGAGCTTCATAGTGATCGATCAGAGAATTGTGCCCCTGAGAGAGGTCTCCTAGTCGGCCTTCAACATGAGATGCCTTTTTGGATAAGTGCTGCACAGAGATGGACATCTTGTCAAACATGGCTGACCTATCCTGTTGCAGTAAAGAACAGAGAGAGAGGAGCATATCTTTCAGATCAGCAGATGAGGTAGGGAGTGTATTGGATGGGTAAGATTCCAGTGTGACAGCCGAAGCCTGTGGCTGCGGTGTGTCTGAAGGCATCTGTGTCTCATCATTGTCAGTCTGATTTCCCCTCTTACTTTTGGCTGGATTGCATATGGTCGGGGAGTCTGGAGGAGATTACTTACCCTGTAGCATAAGAGCCTCTGATGGAGCCGGGGAGGAGTGCTGAGACTGGAGCCCTCAGATTGTTGAGAGCACAACCGCGATGGAGAAGGTCGGATGGAGCCGGCACCATCATGTCTTCCTCCTGACGGCATAAATGGAAATAATTTTGTGAGCTTCTGCAGCTTGTGGAGACCCTTGCCCCTTTTCTTCATGTTCACGATTCTTCCACAGAAGGTAGAGGTAGCAGGGGGAGAAGGTAAGGCAACAGGTCGGGCTGTAAATCATTGCTATCAGGGCAGGAATGCACAGCCCCGAAAAGGCATTTTCACTAGTGGGCATTCCCTCCTTGATGTGTGAATTTAAGCTTTTGTGTCCCTGTTCGTAGCTGAGATGGGATGGCTGCATGATCCTTTCTCGTTTACTCGGCGGTACAATTGCATTACTTATTTAGGGGTCCTTATACCTTCCAACTTATTGAATTTCTACCCCCATAAATTATGCCCCCTTGATGCGATCCGTGGAGGATACACTTGATTCTTGAATGAACTTAAATCACACTTGGTTTGGCAGAATTGCATTGTTCAAGATGCATTTGCTCCCTTGATGTTTATATATTTTCCAAACCCTTCCCATAACTCTACCTACTCATTTCTTATGGCGGCTGCGATCAGCAGTGCTAAAGTATATTTCGAGAGGTAAGAGACCACATTTATGGTATGCTGTTTTAATAAGGAACATGGTGGGGCCACCCTTCCTGATTTCGAGACCTATTATAAGGCTACTCATTTGTCTCACTTGGTTGACAGGTTTAATTTGTAAGATCCTGCACTTTGGATACTCCTTGAACAGGACCTATCCCCGTCCCCCTTGACAAACCTGTGGCTCCCGATTTTGCAGCAACCTCACCATTCTGACTTACTTTTTTTTCATCTTTGGTGTTTAGCGTGTGGAACGCCACAATGCTTAGATATAACTTATCTATATACAACTTATAACTTATATGCCTTCTGTTTTAGTTCATCCTGATTTCCCCCCAGGGTGCTGTGTTCACACTTCACTCCCTCTTATGCTTACCAGTGTCTGAATACCACCACCATATTTTACTGTTGGTATGGTGTTCTTTTTCTGAAATGCGGTGTTACTCTTACGCCAGATGTAATAGGACACACAACTTTCAAAAAGTTCAACTTTTGTATTTTCCCAAAAGTCTTAGGGGTCATCAAGATGTTTTCTGGCATAACGGAGACAAGCTTTTATGTTCTTTTTGCTCAGCAGCAATTTTTCGTCTTGGAACTCTGCCATGCAGGACATTTTTGCCCAGTCTCTTTCTTATGGTGGAGTCATGAACACTGACCTGAACTGAGGCAAGTGTGTCCTGCAGTTCTTTGGATGTTGTTGTGGGGTCTTCTGTGACCTCTTGGATGAGTCGTCGCTGCACTTTTGGTGTAATTTTGGTTGGCCGCCCACTCCTGGAAAGGTTTACCACTGTTCCATGTTCTCGCCATTTGTGGATAATAGCTCTCACTGTGGTTCACTGGAGTCCCAAAGCTTTAGAAATGGCTTTATAACCGTTTCCAGACTGATAGATCTCAATTACTTTCTTTCTCATTTGTTCCTGGATTTCTTTGGATCTCGGCATGATGTGTAGCTTTTGAGGATCTTTTGGTCTACTTCACTTTCAGTCAAGTCTTATTTAAGTGATTTCTTGATTGAGAACAGGTGTGACAGTAATCAGGCCTGGGTGTGGCTAGATAAATTGAACTCAGGTGTGATAGACCAGAGTTAAATTATGTTTTAACAGGGGGGCAAACACTTTTTCACACAGGGCCATGTGGGTGTTGAGATACACACACACACACACACACACACACCTACACACCTTGTTTTAACTGATTCCAGCTTGTCAGAGAAATAAGCTAAGACATTTGCCCTATTGAAGATGGCAGTTTGAAGATATTTTAGTAGAAACAGAGCTGGCCCCAGTATGTCTTATACTAGCTGTGTTAAAGCATGATGAATCTTTATAGCTAAATAGATAGCTTAAACTCTGGCAGATTGGGTGCCCATAGCCACAGAAGAAAAGTCTAAGGTGACCCAACAGTCCAATGTATGGATGTGTTAGTTATGCATTTTTTCTGTATCGTGTAACTTTACAAGTTTTTTCAAAAGCTGTATTATGTATTGCTGATATACTCAGGATTTGTTAATCACTATGTTGGTGATTGCCTGTTTTTGTTTTTTCTTATAAGAATTAAAACCACAGCCTTCAAATAAGAAAATCAGTAAGTTTTCCCATATCATGAGCAGTACATTAGTTTTGCTGTTAGTCTTTAGTATAAGTTGCCTGCATCCACACTTAACTACTTTGCTTTTAGTCCTAGGCATAGATATTGGTCACATAAATTCGGTGGTGTACTTTCCATTCCCTTATAGCTGCAGTAGCATTACCTCATTTGACTTGCAATTTTATCACACCCCATAAAGTACTGTATGATTCTCCTGCACAGATCCTGAATTATTAAAAAAAATAGATGTGTGAATGGTGGATTCTAAATAAAATGTGTCTGTTTTAAGTAGTCATTGTGCTAGGCTACTGACTATATTGCAACCTTGATATATAGCTGTATATACCTAAATGAGGCAAGTAGGTACAGAGCATATGACACTAAAAGTTGGAGCCACAGCCCAACTAGGATTTGGGTAAATGAAGAACAGGAACGTCACATTTTTATTGGACATAATTGCTTATAATAGCCTCTATAAACTGTTAGCAACTGTGCTTAATTACTGTATTCTCAGTACATAGCCACTCTGTTTTTTTAAACTGTAAACACACATCAATTTACCGTTGATTAATTTACTATGAGGCTATCAGTGCTCAGACTCTTACAGGTATCCTAATTTCTGAAGCTCGGATATTTTTTAATTAACTGCTAACTGGTCTAAAGGTGTATACACCAATGGATGGAGCCAAGCAAAAGCACAAAGTGGGGATTAGGGAGAAATTGTGTACAATCTGAGGCTACGATCTAAGGTGATCACTAGGTAAAAATAAAATAACCTGGCAAGTGTGAGTACTTGAATATATCACAGGGTTTCTGAAATGTGTTATCAATGTTATTAAATATAACAGCTTCTCTTTGTCATTAGATTAATAATATAAATAATATTATAATTATTTATCTCCTGTAAATGCTAGTTAGTTAGCTGTATCTGGTTTTATTTTGTTAGATGATACACAAAAAAAGTTATAAAGTCAGAGAAAAGTTACAATTCTTTTAACACAATCATTCTTTCTAGGAGGTGAGTCAGAAAATATTGAAGCCAAATTGTTACAGCCAGATGATGGTGTTTTTTTTTTGTTTTTTTTTATAGCATAACTGGTCAGCAATGGCAGCCTACATATAATTTGCCAGGATTATTTTTTTTAAAAAGAATGCAGATGGCTATACTTTAACATGTTTGTGTAGTATAGGTAGAACATGTTTTAACATGTTTTAATCCAGTTTGGAAGGCAGTGCAAAATGATTTCATGAAATGTGTAAACCAAAGATTTGCTTTGGTTTATATTTTCATCATTGTGTTTTCACATATGAAGATAATTATTTTGTGTTTTCCTTATGACATAAAACAGTGAAAAAAAATGATGAGATTGAAGATACTCTTGTTATTAAAAAACGGATAAAGGAACTGAAGGTGCTTGAGCCAAAAATTGCCCAAAATTTGTGTAAGTATTTTTAAAGTGAAATTAAACTTTCAAACTTGTTTTTTTTGTGTTATGAATTTAAGTTCTTACATAATTCTGTTTTTCCAAACAGCTGGCTCTAACTCTCTTGCCTCAGCTTCCTGAACTTACTATTTAATACAAGATCACAATGGACAGCACAGTATACACCCCACTCCGCTGATCCCAGGTTCCATTGTGTCCCGTGCAGGCCCAGAACTTGCAACACAGTTCTGTGATTGGACCTCAGCACACAATCTCCCTCTGATCTCCCCTCCGGTGTCTGAATGGGGAAGTGATGCATATTACATCACTTCCGCATTCATCTGTCATTCTCCAGCTAGAGCAGCTGGAGTGGGAAACCGACTGTTTTGCTCTTTGCTTCATCACCTTCTTTGGGGGTCCCAAGGTGACATTAGGGGTCTTAACGATCCCTGATGTCTCCATAAAGAGGACCTGTCACTGTAAATTTGCTTTTACATATGGGGTATTTCCATCCCCCTATGTGATAGCAATAAAGTTTTAAGTGTAAAACAAACATTGTTTAAAAAAAGAAAGTCACATATAAAAAAATTTTTAAAGTCCCCCACCCTCTCATACAAACACAGACATGCACCTACATGCAAAGACTGATTGCGCCCATTGTGCCGCAGATGTTACATATCACCGCGGACATTGCAGTACAAGCAATAGTTCTAGGGCCATTAATCACTGTTAACACTAACCTGATGGGCGGTAAAAGCTTTTAAAGTGTTGCCTATGGACAATTTTGGGTATGGTAGTTTTTTGCGTTTTCACGCACACTCACATTTTAAGGCTTAACATGTTTGGTGCCTATTCACCCAACATAGAAAGTCCATGGTCCCATTGCACTCCTGAACGCGAAAATCGCTTCAGAAAATGGGTGCTGCGGTAGTCAACGGGTGGCAGCCGTGACAATCATGAACAGAAGCAGAGACACCGGCACTCCAGATTTAGCTTTGCCTGATTAAGGGGATCACTTGCGACCCCGAAACGTTAGTTGTTTGTTACTATGATGCACGTCAATAAATAGAAATTCTTTTGCCTACTAAATCTGGAGTGCCGGTGTCTCTGCTTCTATTCACCCAACATGACCCAGTCTTTTATATTTTACTAAAAATTGGGTAATAATAAATATTTTATGATACAGCATAGGGAAAACCATTTTTCACAATTTTCATTACTTTTCTCTTTATATAGTAAAAAAAAAAAAACTGCAGTGGTGATTAAATAGCACCAAAATAACGTTCTATTTGTCCCCCCAAAAAATTATATCAATTTTATTTAAGTACAGTGTTGCATGACTCAATATATGACAGTCAAGGTACCTCAGCACTGAATACTGAAAAATGGCCTGCACAGGAACTGGGTTTAAACACCCCCAGTCATCAAGTGGTCAAACTGGATGAAAAAATACACATGTGGACACAAACATATACATACACATTCTGAGTAAATTAGGTTGATGATCTTTTTTCCTATATACTGCTGCAGTCTGTACACTGCACCACTGTTATTTGTTTGCTTCTGTTTTTTTTTTTAAAGAACTGTAAAGTGAGGTGAAGCAAAAAGAAAAGTAAAAGATAAAAAAAAAAAGCTCTAGCACTGATTGGTGGTTAAATGCACAATAAAGTTATTTACAATTGACATAAAGGTTCAGTTTGTTTGTAACAATCACATTGTCACATATGGACAGTTAAAGTGACACTAAAGGTTAAACTTTATTTTGTTTGAAATCCCCATGCCAGATTGTATTGCAATTTGTGCACTATTGTGTAGAGTTTGTTTTACTTCTTGTCCGATAGCCACCACAGGAAGCGAGAGGAAATACCTGATGTTAAACAGGGTCACCAGAACTAGTGTCCCTATTGGAAGATTTTCCATGTATTCCTGTTCTGATGAAAAACACAAATTTGCAAATCTAGCAACTTCAGCGCGAAATTATAGCTAATTATAGCTAATTTGCCTACACACGTCAGGTGGTCATAATAAACTGGCCACTCAGTGTATATATATTGTTTATTTTTTACTGTTTTACTTGGTACATGTTTGAAAGTCCTTAGTTGTGAGTTATTTTGAAGTCGATACCACAGTGTGGTAGCTTTTGTCAGTCAGCATGTGTTCTATTCCTGTAATAGAAAATGGTGCACGGTGGCTCTAAAAACAAACACTATATGTTGTTTTGTCTTATTAACCTGTAAATTAGATATATATGATTTACTAATTAAACTGTGGCCCAATGTTTAGCCATTTTCTTAGGTTCATACCGCTTGCCTTATGAAGACATTAAAACAATTGTATTAGAAATTGATGAAACACAGCTATCAGAATCCTTGGTTCAGGTAAGGCTACTCAAATTGAAACTTTCTTGCCCAGCAAAAATTGTCTAAACTAAAATTGCAGAGAAAAAGGAAGTGCCTGGGGGTATATGTTGTATTTTCAAATCAGTTATTTTGTGCCCTCAAAGGACCCTGAATTGTAGACCCAGGCTGTACACAGGGCCTCAGCTTCCTTCCATGAAAAGAGCCTCAATATTTTCTATAATCTTACAAGCTCCCATTGCTTTTGTGGTTAAAAAACCTTTGTGAGCAGCGTACCCAGGCTGTAATTTTGCAAAATGGCAAGTATATTTTATGAGAACACCAGGGCTACTGTACCTTTATTGTGCTTGGCAGTGCATCAAGATGCAAGTGTAATGGTGGGCTTTGATCCCTCACCTTAGAAAGCATCTCTTAATGAAAAAATGTAGCTCCATTCTAGACAAAGTCCAGCCTGCTTGATATTTCCATAACACACTTGAAATCTGGCTTGAAATCTGTAAACAGCAAATTGAACAAGCACACTGTTTTTATTATTTGAGATAATGAATAAGCTGTTTAGTGTGCCAGGTCTTATTTAAAATGCATTAGAAGTTTGACTTTTTTCATTGCATTATTATTTTTTTTTCTATGTTTACATAACTAGAATTTAATAAAACACATGCCTGAACAAACCCAGCTGGCTACATTGGCCAAACTTAAAGATGACTATTGCAGTCTGTCAGAACCAGAGCAGTTTGGCGTTGTGGTGAGTATTAATTAATTAATTTATTTATTTAAGATAATTCTGGTCTCCATTATTCAAGTATCTATTTAAAAAGAATTTTTGGATTACAAAATTGCATTTGTGACTCTATCAAGATGAATTGCTTTACTAGAGGATGTAAATCCACTTCAGAGCTATACAGCTTTTTATAGTCATGAGATAAAAGGTGTTGAGATATACAGAATTATCTGTGCTAATTCCCATAAATGGTTTTCAGCTAAAAGGTCACAGTGGATAGAATTTATGCACCGTTGTATTTTCTGAAATGATGTCATTTTGACTGGGAAAATGTATAAAAGTAGGATTTCATAAATTAGCCCTGAAGAAAATCACTATATATATATATACTAAGTGTGTGGGGGAGGGGGGGGGCAGTTTGTGCAACATCAAGATATGAGCAAGTTAATGTTTCACATACAGCAATTATCATGGCAGACGTATTTTCCCAGGTTTGGCGTATAAGAACTGCCCATGATGTCATAGAATATTCCTACATTATCCAATGCTACACTGCTAGGAAGTGGAAGCCCAGGAGCTGAAAATTTCAGTTCCTGGCATTTCTGCTGCACTGCAACTTTCACTGACAGTCACTGATTTAAACAGAAAATTCTACCGAAGCTGCTGACAATTACTCCTGAATTTGAAGTCTGCAAACCAGTGATCATATTCTAAACACTGGCAAGCTGCACGTAGCTTTGCAGACTTTCTTTTGGCTCCAGAGTACTGGATACCACACTTTTGTTTTCCGACCAGTTATCCAGTTTTGGATTCATTATATCTGTCTATATTTGCACTATATTAGCTAATATACAGTATTGTGCAGAACCTTTAGGCACACGTGGGAAACATGATATAAAGTAAGATGATTTCAGAAATATATATGTTTATTTTTATCAATTTACAAAATGCATCTACTGTCCATAGAAGTCTGGCCAGAAGTGGGTTTTCATGAAAGAATTGCGGCCAAAAAAGCCATACCTCAGATGTGCAAACAAGGCTAAGTGACTCGACTACAACAAGTGTTAGAGTAAGATAAATACATACACAAACTCACTTACATAGGTTGAACTGGATGGACCTTGGTCTTTATTCAGCCTTACATACTATGTACCAACAGTCACCGGGTTACATACAAGATAGGGACTGTAGGTTTGTACTTAAGTTGAATTTGTATGTAAGTCGGAACAGATACATTTTTAAGTGTAACTCCAGCCAAAAAAAAAACACATTTTTTTTAGTTTTGGATAGCATAGGGAAGGGTAACATTTTTTTTTCTGTCTGTTCCTGTTGTTCAGTAAAAATATAATATAATAAAACATTTTTTTTATTTAAAATGACACACCCAAAAAAGTTTTTTTATATTTTTAATTTTATTTTATAAACTTAATTTTTTTATTTATTTTGCATTTATATTTTTTATTTACTTTTGCATTTGCATCTGCCCACTACCTGCTTTCAATCAGCAGGGGAGGGGCCTGAAGGAGAAAGTCCTCTATCAGGTCCTCCCATGCTGATTGACAGCAGGCAGTAGGTGGATGCAATAGCCAGCCTGCTATTGGCTTTTGCATTTTACAATATCCAATAGCAGTCTGGGTATGGCTCTCAGCCTGCAGATGAGGAGGAGGCAGGGAGGTGGGGCAGAGGAGGAGCGGACGGGCCGGGAGAAGAGGAGCCGACAACCGGCAGAAGAGGAGGTGAGGAGGAACCGGCCAGTACAGCAGCAGAGGTACGTGGGGCAGCGGAGGAATGCATCGGTCTGTGTCCCCGCTGCCTCTACCAACACAGGTGGGGAGCAGCGGGGATTTGAAGGGACACAGGCCGCTGCAGCCACTGCGGAATTCGGTTCGTAAGTGCGGGTTGTCCGTAAGTCGGACGTCCGTAACCCGGTATGTATGTATGTAACTCTATTACGAAAACATAGGAACATGGGTGCAGAAAAATGGCAGCATGTGCTCTGGACTGTTCTGCCAGACTGTTTGCCGAAGGTCTGAAGAGCAGTACAATGATGAGTGTATGCAGGTAACAGTGAAGCATGGAGGTTCCTTGCAAGTCTGAGGATGCACTTCTGCAAACATAGACCCCAAACATAGAGACAGTTGTCATTAAAAGAGAACTATGGGAGGAGTGCTTTTCACTCACCTCATAGTTCTAGCCGAACTGTAACAATGAGACATACAGGCGTTCGCTCACCTCTCGATCCTGTCACGGCTCTCTGCCGTGACGGGAGGGGCTGGATTCCCCCCCCCCCCCTCCGATCCTCCAGCGCTGACTGGCGGAACGGACGGTTTTTTTTGGGTACAGCTGGCTCTGCCTCTAGATAGGCAGAGCCAGCTGTCAGTCCCACAGCTGGGGGCGGATCCAGACATAATTGTCGGGATCCGCTTAAGCGTCTTAGTATACCGCGAGCAGCAGCTCGCGGTATACTACCGTGTCTCAGTATACCGCGAGCTACAGCTCGCGGTATACTGAGCCTAGGGTGACGGGAGGAAGCTAGTTTATGTCCTCCCGTTACCCTAAGGAGAACTATGGGGAAAAGACTTAACCCCATAGTTCTCCTTTAAGAACTATCCTCAGCGTATAGAAGAACAAGGAGTCCTGGAAGTTATGGTTTGGCCCCCACAGAGTTTTGATCTCAACATCATCGAGTCTGTCCAGGATTACATGAAGAGACAGAAGGTTTTGAGGCAGCCAACATCCACAAAAGATCTGTGGTTAGTTCTCCAAGATGTTTAGAACCACCTAACTTCCAAGTTCCTTTAAAAACTGTGTGCAAGTGTAGCTAGAAGAATTGATGCTGTTTTGAAGGCAAAGGGCGGTCACACCACATATTGATTTGATTTGGATTTCTCTTCTGTTGATTTACTTTCCATGTTGTTAATTGATAAAGATAAACTAACACTTTTATTTCTGAAAGCATTCTTACTTCACAGCATTTTTTCACACCTGCCTTAAATGTTTGCTCAATACTGCATATCTAAGACTGTTTAGCTCTAAGTCCATTCCAATACACTGGCTTGTTACAATTCTCCATATTGTCAGTATGGGGATTTCTTCCAATGGAGACCCTTGTGCCCACATTCTCATCACTACTAAAGTATATTTACCCTGTAATACTTACATTAGTAGGTTTATTTCGAGCTGTGGAAGGGTTGCTGTCAGTAACTTACCTTTTATTTAAGTGTGTGTATAAAAGAACAGTGTTTAGTTCCATGCTAGCTGTATGTTCAAAACTTTTTTTTTAATTTAATTTTTGTTTACATTTTTGCCACTTTTTGTTTCAGGGCTTTTAATTCTGTTTTTGATAATTTACTATGATAGAGAGCAAACATTTTCAATGTGCAATGAGATGAATTCTGTAAGAAGTTGTCCTTCATGATTACTTTCTATGCTAAAGGATTCTGTTTTGTTGGTCCCTCTAGAAGCAAGTGGTTTAAAGCAGCAAATTATTATATAGCTATTTCATAAAATATATTCCTTTCTTTAATCAGATGAGCAGCGTGAAGAAGCTCATTCCACGTCTCAGCGCAATTCTATTTCGCCTTCAATTTGAAGAGCAAGTAAACAACATCAAACCAGATATTATGGCTGTCAGTGAAGCATGTGAGGAGATAAAGAAAAGCAGAAGCTTTGCTAAACTGCTGGAGATAGTGTTACTCATAGGAAACTACATGAATGCTGGATCCCGCAATGGACAAACCTATGGATTTAACCTCAGCTCTCTTTGCAAAGTGAGTCATTTTAAGTTTTTTGGTGCAGATCATTTATTTTTGTATCATGTTAAATTGTGTGTGTGTTGTGTGTGTGTGTGTGTTGTGTGTGTGTTGTGTGTGTGTCTTACATGCATACAATCCAGATAAAAACAGCAACTGTTATAGCAAACGTTCACAGTAGGCACTCAAAGGTCTTCAAACAGGAGTAATTGTTTAGAGTGTAGGGTTACACTTTAAGCCCAACACTCAGTATTTTACATTTCACTTGCAAATGGTGAACAATCATTGGTCAGAGGGGCTTCTCAGTGGTTAGGTGACCGTAATTACCAATGAGTGCTCACCATTTGCAAGCGGGATTAAAAATACCAAGCACAGTGCTGTGTTATGGTGCAGCTGCTGCATGTAAATGTCTACACACCACACGTAATCTTGTGATACAATTAAATGTGGTTATGAATCAATCACCCTCCCTGGCCTTAATAATCCATCCTTATGACCGCCACTCAGTGAGGAGTTTCAGAGCGTGGCCAAAAGGGAGGAGTGGCCAAAAGGGAGGAGTTGAGGGACCTGGAAAGCAGGAGGTCTTTGGAAGAGCAGAGGGGACGGTTAAGGTGATACTTTGAGACAAGGTTTGAGATATAGTTGGGGGCAGATTTGTGGATGGCATTGTAAGTGGTTGTTAATATTTTGAATGGTATCCTTTGGGCGATTGGAAGCCAGTGGCAGGATTGTCAGAGGGGGTTAGCTGACACTGAGCGGCTGGGTAGGTTGATGAGTCTGACAGCAGCATTTATCATAGACTGAAGGCGGTATAGCCTGTGTGGAGGTAGTCCAATTATAATATAATAAAACATTTTTTTTATTTAAAATGACACACCCAAAAAAGTTTTTTTATATTTTTAATTTTATTTTATAAACTTAATTTTTTTATTTATTTTGCATTTATATTTTTTATTTACTTTTGCATTTGCATCTGCCCACTACCTGCTTTCAATCAGCAGGGGAGGGGCCTGAAGGAGAAAGTCCTCTATCAGGTCCTCCCATGCTGATTGACAGCAGGCAGTAGGTGGATGCAATAGCCAGCCTGCTATTGGCTTTTGCATTTTACAATATCCAATAGCAGTCTGGGTATGGCTCTCAGCCTGCAGATGAGGAGGAGGCAGGGAGGTGGGGCAGAGGAGGAGCGGACGGGCCGGGAGAAGAGGAGCCGACAACCGGCAGAAGAGGAGGTGAGGAGGAACCGGCCAGTACAGCAGCAGAGGTACGTGGGGCAGCGGAGGAATGCATCGGTCTGTGTCCCCGCTGCCTCTACCAACACAGGTGGGGAGCAGCGGGGATTTGAAGGGACACAGGCCGCTGCAGCCACTGCGGAATTCGGTTCGTAAGTGCGGGTTGTCCGTAAGTCGGACGTCCGTAACCCGGTATGTATGTATGTAACTCTATTACGAAAACATAGGAACATGGGTGCAGAAAAATGGCAGCATGTGCTCTGGACTGTTCTGCCAGACTGTTTGCCGAAGGTCTGAAGAGCAGTACAATGATGAGTGTATGCAGGTAACAGTGAAGCATGGAGGTTCCTTGCAAGTCTGAGGATGCACTTCTGCAAACATAGACCCCAAACATAGAGACAGTTGTCATTAAAAGAGAACTATGGGAGGAGTGCTTTTCACTCACCTCATAGTTCTAGCCGAACTGTAACAATGAGACATACAGGCGTTCGCTCACCTCTCGATCCTGTCACGGCTCTCTGCCGTGACGGGAGGTCCAGCGCTGACTGGCTGGAACGGACCGGGGAGGGGGCCGGTAAAGCTGGCTCTGCCTCTAGATAGGCAGAGCCAGCTGTCAGTCCCACAGCTGGGGGCGGATCCAGACATAATTGTCGGGATCCGCTTAAGCGTCTTAGTATACCGCGAGCAGCAGCTCGCGGTATACTACCGTGTCTCAGTATACCGCGAGCTACAGCTCGCGGTATACTGAGCCTAGGGTGACGGGAGGAAGCTAGTTTATGTCCTCCCGTTACCCTAAGGAGAACTATGGGGAAAAGACTTAACCCCATAGTTCTCCTTTAAGAACTATCCTCAGCGTATAGAAGAACAAGGAGTCCTGGAAGTTATGGTTTGGCCCCCACAGAGTTTTGATCTCAACATCATCGAGTCTGTCCAGGATTACATGAAGAGACAGAAGGTTTTGAGGCAGCCAACATCCACAAAAGATCTGTGGTTAGTTCTCCAAGATGTTTAGAACCACCTAACTTCCAAGTTCCTTTAAAAACTGTGTGCAAGTGTAGCTAGAAGAATTGATGCTGTTTTGAAGGCAAAGGGCGGTCACACCACATATTGATTTGATTTGGATTTCTCTTCTGTTGATTTACTTTCCATGTTGTTAATTGATAAAGATAAACTAACACTTTTATTTCTGAAAGCATTCTTACTTCACAGCATTTTTTCACACCTGCCTTAAATGTTTGCTCAATACTGCATATCTAAGACTGTTTAGCTCTAAGTCCATTCCAATACACTGGCTTGTTACAATTCTCCATATTGTCAGTATGGGGATTTCTTCCAATGGAGACCCTTGTGCCCACATTCTCATCACTACTAAAGTATATTTACCCTGTAATACTTACATTAGTAGGTTTATTTCGAGCTGTGGAAGGGTTGCTGTCAGTAACTTACCTTTTATTTAAGTGTGTGTATAAAAGAACAGTGTTTAGTTCCATGCTAGCTGTATGTTCAAAACTTTTTTTTTAATTTAATTTTTGTTTACATTTTTGCCACTTTTTGTTTCAGGGCTTTTAATTCTGTTTTTGATAATTTACTATGATAGAGAGCAAACATTTTCAATGTGCAATGAGATGAATTCTGTAAGAAGTTGTCCTTCATGATTACTTTCTATGCTAAAGGATTCTGTTTTGTTGGTCCCTCTAGAAGCAAGTGGTTTAAAGCAGCAAATTATTATATAGCTATTTCATAAAATATATTCCTTTCTTTAATCAGATGAGCAGCGTGAAGAAGCTCATTCCACGTCTCAGCGCAATTCTATTTCGCCTTCAATTTGAAGAGCAAGTAAACAACATCAAACCAGATATTATGGCTGTCAGTGAAGCATGTGAGGAGATAAAGAAAAGCAGAAGCTTTGCTAAACTGCTGGAGATAGTGTTACTCATAGGAAACTACATGAATGCTGGATCCCGCAATGGACAAACCTATGGATTTAACCTCAGCTCTCTTTGCAAAGTGAGTCATTTTAAGTTTTTTGGTGCAGATCATTTATTTTTGTATCATGTTAAATTGTGTGTGTGTTGTGTGTGTGTGTGTGTTGTGTGTGTGTTGTGTGTGTGTCTTACATGCATACAATCCAGATAAAAACAGCAACTGTTATAGCAAACGTTCACAGTAGGCACTCAAAGGTCTTCAAACAGGAGTAATTGTTTAGAGTGTAGGGTTACACTTTAAGCCCAACACTCAGTATTTTACATTTCACTTGCAAATGGTGAACAATCATTGGTCAGAGGGGCTTCTCAGTGGTTAGGTGACCGTAATTACCAATGAGTGCTCACCATTTGCAAGCGGGATTAAAAATACCAAGCACAGTGCTGTGTTATGGTGCAGCTGCTGCATGTAAATGTCTACACACCACACGTAATCTTGTGATACAATTAAATGTGGTTATGAATCAATCACCCTCCCTGGCCTTAATAATCCATCCTTATGACCGCCACTCAGTGAGGAGTTTCAGAGCGTGGCCAAAAGGGAGGAGTGGCCAAAAGGGAGGAGTTGAGGGACCTGGAAAGCAGGAGGTCTTTGGAAGAGCAGAGGGGACGGTTAAGGTGATACTTTGAGACAAGGTTTGAGATATAGTTGGGGGCAGATTTGTGGATGGCATTGTAAGTGGTTGTTAATATTTTGAATGGTATCCTTTGGGCGATTGGAAGCCAGTGGCAGGATTGTCAGAGGGGGTTAGCTGACACTGAGCGGCTGGGTAGGTTGATGAGTCTGACAGCAGCATTTATCATAGACTGAAGGCGGTATAGCCTGTGTGGAGGTAGTCCAATGAGGAAGAAGTTGCAATTATCAAGACAAGAGATATCAAGTGAGTGGTTGAGTAGTTTTGTTGTTTCATTGGTGAGGAAGGGACATATTTTGGAGATGTTACGAAGGTGAAGGTGGCAGAATTTTGATAGTGATTGGATGTGAGGCAGAAAGGTGAAGTCTGAGTCCAGGATGATACCTAGTACCTTGCCATGGGGGCAGGGATGGATAATTGTGTTATCAATCTCAAGGGAAAAGTTAGAGGAAGGTGCACAGGCAGGAGGAAATGTCATGAGCTCAGTTTTTGAAAGGGTGAGTTTTAAGAAGTGTTGTGACATCCAGACCAATATGACATGTATTAGATTAGTGACACACAGGGGCGCTGAGGGGGTGAGAGAAAGAGTAGAAAGATATATGTGAGTGTCATCAGCATAGAGATGGTAGTGGAAGCCATGTGAGGTTTTTAACTGACCCAGGGAGGAGGTGTAGATAGAGAAGAGGTCCAAGAACACAGCCTTGGGGGACCCTACAGAAAGAGGCAGAGGGGAGGAGGAATTAGATTTGTAGGTGACAATAAAGGAGCGCTTAGATAAGTAGGAGGAGAACCATGAGAGAACAGAGTCTTGTAGGCCAAGCGAGTAGATGTTTTTTTGAGGAGGAACAGGTGATCAACAGTGTCAAAAGCAACAAAGGTCTAGTACCAAGAGTAAGGAGTAGTGGCTGTTGTTTTTAGCAGCTAGTAAAACATTAGTAAGTTTTAGGAGGGCGGTTTCAGTGGAGTGTAGGGGGCGAAAGCCAGACTGTAAGGGGTCGAGAAGGTTGTTATCGGCGAGGTGGCAGCTCAGGTGGCTGTAAATAAGGCGTTCTAGGAGTTTAGATGTGAATGGAAGTAAGGAGATTGGTCTGAGATTGTTGAGGTTGGTAAGCTCCAGTGAGGGTTTTTTTGGCTATTGGGGTGACCAGTGCATGCTTTAGAGGGGAGGAAAAGATGCCAGTAGAGAGGGAAAAAAATAAAATGTAAGAGAGTGTAGGATAGAGCAAGAGGGTGATCAAAGTAGTGGTGAGGGAATAGGGTCCAAGGGGCAAGTGGTGAGGTGGGTGTCAGAGATAAGCTTTGTAACTTCTTCTGTGGTGACGGGGTCAAAAGAGGAAAGTAACAAGTGTGATGGTGGGTCTGGTACATGAATAGGGGAAGGTAACTGCACAGTGGCGATCTGATCCCGAACTGTGTCTATTTTGTTTTTTAAATGAATGGCAATGTCCTGGGCAGTGAGTGAGTTAGTGGGTGGTGGCGGTGGAGGACTTAGTAGAAAGTTAAAAGTAGGAAATAGTTGACATTGTTGGATGAGAGTGACAAAATAAGTCTGGCAGCACGGAGGGAAGCTTTGTACAGGGTGAAGTCTGGCAGAAGCCTAGTTTTCCGCCACAGTCGCTCAAGAGCACGGCTATGTCTTTTTAGATGTCTGGTTGGATCACTACATCACTTATGCAGCTTAGTATAGCAGACATTTATTTTAACCTGCATACAGTTGTTATAGGCATGTATGCCATCATTAATGCAGCTTATTTAAACTATGGTTTCAGAAGAGTAGTGTGTAATGACCGATTGGACTTCACACTTAAAGTGGGCCTTTACCACCTTTCACTAAAAATCACATTATCTTACATTCATTAACATATTTTTATTTTACTTTATAATTTACTTTTTTTTCTACTTCCTTGTCCACTTTGGCACAAATTATGTAATGTGCCCAGGTGTTGCATCCTGGGAAGGTTGCATCAGCTTTACTATACATATACATTTCTAAAGGTGTCTGTGTTGTTATTTTGAGGATGTGGGTAAAGTTCTTCTTTAGTGATGCAACTTGTCTTTTATATCTGCTAGGAGTTGTGTGTGTGTGTGTTTTGCAGTGTACCAGTTCTTAGATATAAATGTTGTGTTAGTTCTAGTTTTCAAACAGATGTAATAAAATGCTTTTGGTATATTTAACAGGCCAAAAGGGAGCAAACAAGTGAATATAATTTTGGGGGTTTGCATACATTTTAAGTTCTAAGATTTTGAGTCAAAATTTCAATGCAGCCTCTGCTCCAGGACAAAACAAACAAGCAGGCACTCACAGCTGCTCAAATAAACACAAGGTGGCTTAAAGCCACCATATGAAGGCAAATGATCTGTTCCTCAATTTACAATTTATTAGAGAAATAAAAAAAAAACCTTGTGCACCTATCTGAAATGTATAATTCTTATCCATGAATCTACACATACCATATGCTTGCATGTTTTTGTTCTTTGTTGTGAAATTGTATTTTTAGCAAAAGGCAGTATTGCTTGAATTTTTCATCTGATATTTGCAAATACCTCAGAAAAGGTTTGTTGGCTGCTGGGCATTTCCATCTGTCTAAATGTATACATGTGTCCCCAGGTCCCTCCTGACTTGGATGCCTTTTTCTTGCAATGAAAATCTTAATTAATATGCCTCCCTGTGATATCCTGTGTGATACTTGCACATTTTTCAAGATAACTTGCAGTGGCTTACAAAAGTTTTCACCCCCTTTAACATTTATCTGATTTATTTGCATTAATACCTGGAATGAAAATTAGCTTTTATTTAGATTACATGTAATGGACATACACAAAATAGTGAAGTGAAATAAAAAAAAATAACTTGTTTTAAATAATTTATAAAAAATAAAAAACACAAAAGTGGTGTGTGCATATGTTTTCACCCCTTTTGCAATGAAGCCCCTCTATCAGATATGGTGCAACCAATTACCATAAAAAGTCATACATTTAATTAAATAAAGACCACCTGTGTGCAATTTAAAAATAACTTGTTTTAAATAATTTATAAAAAATAAAAAACACAAAAGTGGTGTGTGCATATGTTTTCACCCCTTTTGCAATGAAGCCCCTCTATCAGATATGGTGCAACCAATTACCATAAAAAGTCATACATTTAATTAAATAAAGACCACCTGTGTGCAATTTGTCACATGATCTCAGTATATATATATATATATATATATTTCTGAAAAGCCACAGAGTCTGCAATACAACTGAGCAATGGGCACCACCAAGTAAGCTGGACCATGAAGACCAAGGAACTCTCCAACAGTCGGGGACAGAGTGGTGTAGAAGTGCAAATCAGGGTTTGTTTATATTAAAAAAATCTGAAACTTTGAACATCCCAGGGGGCACCATTTAATCCATTATTAAACAATGGGAAATAATATGGCACTACAACAAACCTGCCAAGAGAAGGCCGCCCACCAAAACTCACAAACCAGGCAAGTAGTCAATTAGCTAGAGAGGCATGACTTGCACATGGCAGAGACACTGGCATCTCACCCGAGTGAAACCTACAGGAACACTTTTCTACCTACCCTTTGCTTTCATCATGGGCAAATCTGGCAAGAGGGGGTCTCAAACTCTGGCTTGTGCCCCTCCTCAGGCATCCAAATGATGTCAAAGCCTTTTTCAAGACTTCACGGTTACACAATGCTGGCGCCCAGCCGAGCCACGTGGAAGGTGATCCTGTGGACTCCAACACTTCCTCCCCACATCAACGGGCACCTCAGGCTGACTCTGACTTTTCAGCTGCTGGAGATGATCTTTCTGCCCTCCAAGAGCAGGATCTGCTCCAACACTACTTCTCCCTTTTGCTGACAAAGTCGGAGCTTGAGGGCATGTTCTCCTGTCATGGGGCCTTACACCGCCATGATATGTCAGAGCTGCGGGAGAGCCTGGCTGGATTTCATCAGCGTCTTGACGCGGTGGAAAACATGACCACATCACTGTCTACAACGCTGAAACAACTCCAATACACAGTGGGGTCGCAGCATTGTATCATGCAGACTTTTACCATCAAATTGACGATCAGGAAGATTTCTTATATTTCCACGCACATAATAAAATCTGATTGGCTAGAAAACAGCTTCAGAACCTCAAACAATTATATATTTTTGAAAGCAGAGGCCCTGTAGAATAAGAAGATGCTAGTTGCAATTTTTTATGTTGCACGGTATTTGCAAAAATGTTTGTCAAACAAGTATTTTTAGAATAAAATACACTAAAATGAAGTTTAGTGCACAGAAACAGAATATAATACCCGATTTATTGTGAAAATATAAAAGATGCGGTCACGCTGGGTAAATAGAAACCAAACATGTCAAGCCTTAAAATAGTGTGTGTCTGTGAAACCGCAAAAAACTACAAAAATGTCCCATAGGCGACACTTTAAACCCTTTTACAGCTCATCAGTTTAGTGCTAAAAGTGATTGATGGGCCTAGACACTCCCACGCTTGCGACAATATTTAACATGTGTGGCTCAATTTTAGTTTTTGCACGTAGGCACATCTAACGTGTTTGTGTTCCATGTACGTGCACGTGGGTGCTGGTGGACATTTTTTATTTGTTACTTTGATTTTTAATTTTTTTTTTTTACACTCGACTTTATTGCTATCACATACGGAGCTAACAAGCCCCCTATGCAATAGCAAATATAATGTGACAGGTCCTCTTTATGGAGACATCAGAGGTCTTTCAGACCCCTAATGTCACCTAGGGACCCCAAATAAGCTGATAAAGCAGACATCTGCTTCACCAGCTTCTTCTTCTGGCTCCAGGAGCCAGAGAATGTGCCCAGTGACAGCAGAAGTGATGCAATGCACATCACTTCCGGGTCCAGCGATCAGAGGAGGGGTCAGCGGCTGGATGCCGCTGATCTCTCTGATCCATCAGAGGAGATCCACCACGCCGGACTCGGACTTGCACGGGGGGCAGTGGATCACGGGAAGCAGACGGTGGCACACGGGAGGAGACACACGCGCTGCTCCGTATAACCACTTCCATCAGATGACATACATTTACATGAACTCGCTGGAAGTAGTTAATATGCTACTTGGAAATCCCCCCTAGTCATCATGTGGAGTTGGATAGAGTATGCAGGGTGCTGGGCTTTATGACTCCTAACTTGCAACAACCGAGGGAAGTTTTATGCAGAGTGCACTTTTACAAGCAGAAGACATATTGGCCAGGACACAGGCTAAAGGTCCAATTGATTTTGACGGGGCACAAGTCACATCGTTCCCGGATCTCTCCCGAAGGACCTAAGCAGCAGTGATGGGCCGAACACCCCTATGTTCGGTTCGAATTCGAACGGCCGAACAGTTTGAATACGAACTCGAGCCTAATGCAAGTCAATGGGGTCGAACTTTCAAAATGATTGTCCCCTTTAAGAGGGCTTATATGCAAGTTTTTGTCGATAAAAGGTGTATGGTGGTCCGGGTACTGCTCTGAGGGACAGTAATCAATGAAAAAAAACAAACAAAAAATACTGCTTTTAAAGGAGCAGTGGTTTTAACATCACTTAAAGGGTAGGAATAAAAATGAAAAATGCCTTCAAATATCGTGCCTGGAGGTCCCCTTAACCTGCCTGTGAAGTGGTGGATCTGTACGCTGTATAGAACCTGCTGCAGCAAAACTGACATTTCTAAAAAAAATAATACTTTTTTTAGCTCTTAAAGTGTGCAGTTCTCCCTCCCAAACAATACCAGACCCTTTAGATCTGGTAGGAATGTTAGGAGGGACCATTTTTTGTATAGCATATGGTTCCCCCTAAAAGTTAGACCAGACCCTCAAGGTCTGGTAGGAATATTTAGGAGGGACCCCATGTACAAAAAAAGTGTGTGGGGTTCCCCCTTAAAGTCATACCAGGCCCTTACGGTCTGGTAGGAATAAAACGTGGGGTCCCCCCTAAAATTCCATACCAGATCCGAGCATAGGTCTGGCAGGCCCGGAAATGGGGGGGGGGAGCGAGCCCCCACTCCCACACCAGGCCACATGCCCTCCCCTCAGCACTGGGAGGGTGTCCCTTTGCCGATGGGGACAAGGGCCTCGTCCCCACAACCCTGACCCGGTGGTTGTGGGGTTCTGCAGGCAAGGGGGCTTATTTGCATCAGGGTACCCCTTTAATGGGGCACCCAGATGCCGTCCCCCTCCCTTGTGAATGAGTAAGGGGTACTTGTACCCCTACCTATTCAATAAAGGGTTAAATAAAATAGTTATTAAAAGGTCCAGACATTTGATAAAATCCTTTAATTGAAAAAAAACAATAGACATGTTTTTGACAAGCCTTTTATTTAAAAAACAAATATGGATACACCGACGTAATCCAGGGTCAATTACAACGTCCAGCGTTGTCCACGACAACAACAAAATGAAAAAATAAATAGAAATAATAATAATGAAAAAAAAAACCTGACCGCTGTCCCGTCCGCGCCCCTCATACTCCCGCTGCATAATGGCATTTTGACAGATGCAGGCAAAGCATAAACAATTGGGCGGAGGTAGCGGTGAGAGCTAGCTCCGCCCAATTGTGTAGTTTGCCGGCATCTGATAGGAGAGACATGATTGGGCAGAGTCATCATGACTTTGCCCAATCATGGCTCCAAATGAGTACTGAGCCCTGATTGGGCAAGTTCTTGCACCTGACCTGCGGTCAGGTGCAAATCTTTAACCAATTGGAGCTACGGCTCTTTGCACTATGGGACGTTGCACAGTGTAACAGACCGCAAACATCCCATAAAGTGTGGCGTTTGGGGAACCATCCCTACTTAGCACACCACAGAGCCCTTTGCCCTTTAACACAAACACTACATGATGCATCTATTCTGTGCCAATGGGGTTACCCCTTTCAGTTGATAGCACACAAGGATGGTGAGTCTCACTTTTTTTTGTTTGCCTGCGGACCTGCAGGGATTCCTGCAGTCTCTACGGTTACCTTCTGTGCACCTTTCTCACTGGCCTGACCCCTTGTTACCTGCCTGGGTACAGCCTCCGGAGGCCTCCTCGTGGATACCAGCAATGCCGCATAGACAACGTTGCAGAGACCAAGTGGATGCGGCCAGAGATTATCCAACTTGATAGCTGTTCTGGACATACATATGGCTGCTGATTAAGCAACACATTGCTTTACCTTTGATTACGGTTCAGTTATGGATCCTACAGCTTTGCCTCTTTCAGTCCCTCAAATGAACTGCTGGCCCCTGGTTGCTTTGCACTTATCAGTACCTTTTGAATGTCCTCCCTCCTGGTCTCCTCTCATGCAGATTATCCTGGATTTTAATTGCGCTGCATTTTGTCAGAGTTTCATTACTGTCACCTTTTCTTGCTACCGGACATTTGAGAGTCCTGAAACACTCTACTATTACTTACATGATGGAGAGGCTTCTCCGCTTCTCCTTGAGAGGTTGTTTACTGTTGTTTTTGGTTTGGGGGGGTTGGCAACTAGCATGTGTGTGATTTAAGTTCCATCTGTACCTAGCCTGTCATGAGCACCGTTTGTTTCGGGTACCTGCTGGACGGGTCGTAATGGTTTGCCTCCCTTTTTTTCTTTTCTTTTTATAACCTATTGTCTTGTCTTTTTTTAACCTATTTTTATGACCAGTGCCTCTGGAGGTGGTGGTGGTTGGGATGCTATTGCTATATATACAGGTGAAATTAGAATATTGTGCAAAAGTAATGGCAGTAAGTGCTGCAAAAGGGGCCCAAACCAAGTACTGAGTACATATGCATGCTTGTACTTTTCAGAGGTCCGATATTGTTCTATGTACAATCCTTGTTTTATTGATTGCATGTAATAATCTACTTTTTTGGGGTTCTTGGGGTTTTCATGAGCTGTAAGCCATAATCATCACAATTATGACAAATCGCGGCTTGAATTATCTTGCTTTGCATGTAATGAGTCTATCTCATATATTAGTTTCACCTTTTAAGTTGCATTAGTGAAATAAATGAACTTTGCACAATATTCTAATTATTCGAGTTTCACCTGTGTGTGTATATATATATATAAGTGTTGGGTTTCTTCCCAGGTGTTGGTTGGGTTTCTTCTTGAAGCCTTGAGCAATCACTCCCACATAGGCGTTTCCCTGCCTGTCTTCAGGCATTTGGGGTACTTTGGGACGTGTTTAGTCCCGGTTGTAGATATTGCCAGTTTAAGTGCACTGGGACATACTGGCGGTTTTTTTTGTTTGTTCTTACATGTCTCTACACCTCTTTTTTTCTCCCTCTTTCCCTTTTTCTTGTTTTCTGTTGCTTTCTTCTCTTTCTCCCTGTTCTTGTGGGGGAGAATGGGGTGTCCCCAATATTGCGCACTCTAAATTGGCCTGAGAATTATTGCTCTCACTCTAGCGCACGCTGCAATACCTGATGGGTAGCACAATCATCATTTTCGTATGAAGGTGCACCCAACTTTTTTTCGTTAGAATGCGCATGGTTGGGGGACTTTAAAAATGGTGGGTATTTCTAATTATATTTTATTTAACTATTTAACCTTATTGCTTTAAACTTGTTTTTTCTTCATTGCTATCACAAAGGGGGACTCAAAAGCACCCCCTGTGTTAGCACAATAGAGATGACAGATTCTCTTTAAGGTGGCCTTAGGAGTCTATGAACCCCCTAGTGTCACCTTTCCACTTTAATAGCTTTAACAAACGGCATGTCAGCTTTAAACTGTCAGCAACAATTTAAAATAGCCAATAACAAGTTGGCTATTGCTCCCAGCCAATGGATGGTTAGTTGATGCCGAGTTTCTTCCTCTGGCAGAAGAGGCGGCACAGGGGAGTAGCGGGGGCATAGGAGAGCAGCTGAGGAACCAGGGTACCAGTTAGGGCATCAGCAGACGAGACAGGGAATGCAGTGACACCAGCCAGTCTGTGTCCCCCGCTGCCTCTGCCGACACAGGCAGGGAGAGCAGCAGGGATTAAAATGGACACAGACCGTTACAGCTGGCACCAGCGAGGAGGAGAACGGTGCAGGGGTGGGAGTTTGCGGCAGCTGAGCTGAATCAACTAATTGATAATGTGATTCTCATCAATCATCAATTATGACAACAATTTTCATCAATTATTAATTGTATTGATTAGTTGTTGCAGCCCTAAAATAAACCTTTTCTTTTTGTGTTTGCCTCTTGGGCTGTATGTAGAAATAAATAAGACCATAACATACTTGGTAAATTCATTTTAAGGCATCTAGAGTGTGACATCTATCTCTGTTACACAAATGACTTGGGAACGGCCTTTATCAATGCTATTTGTAATTACAGTTATCTATACAATTATTGTCAAATTAACATCATGTGTAGCAGTCTGCCAGCACAGTAACACTGATTGAAATTGCCAGCTTTTCTGCAATGCAACTTTTCTTAAAAACACAAACATTTTGAGCTACACTCTTCTCAACAACTGTTTGTAATTACCTTTCTGGGCATTAATTAATGTAATGTGTCAATTTATTTCACATTGATTGCATTGATCACATGTAATAAAATATGCAGCAGTAAGTCATTACTTCGGTCACATTAGCATGCAGTAACAAGACCAGGGAATTGGAGTTAAATTAATATTTAACTCTTCACTGGTTGCTTACACCATTGATATCTTCCCAGAGCTATTTCATTCTTATTAACAAATTACAAGCTTTCCTGTGTTCAGTCAGCCCTGACTACATAGTAATCTGCAGTCACTTGAAACCTTTCTCACTGCTCATTTTCCAGTCAGCTCATCAATTTTTCTGTTCACATTTTGTATTTGTATACATTTTTTGTCATTCCTTTGGCTTGAAACACTAAATCCCAATTTACCCATAAATTAAAAATCCATCATACTTTTTGTGTTCTGCCTGCTTGGCTCAAAAATTAATAAGTGAAAATGGTTTTCTATTCATGTTTTCTGCTTCAGCAATTTTTTTAGAAGTCGGCAAGCAGACTATCTGTATCATAAAAAAGTGCGCATTAACTTCTATATGGCACTTGCAACCTCTGTGAATACAGCTTTTAACCGGTTGTAGAATTGTTCAACCATCAGTTTTCTGTCTGTTGACTGATGTGAATGTATACTATGTAAAAGTGATGCTTTAATTGTTGGCGCTATATAAATACCCGTAGTAGTAGTAATAATAATAATAATATTGACAATATCCTAAATACACATTTAGGCCAGTGTTCCCCAAGTTAATTCTATTATATTGGTATTTATAGCATGAGCATATTCTTGGCAGCAGGTGCTCGGGACTGATGAGTCAACGTTTGAAATATTTGTCTATAGCAAGACACAGTTTGTTCGCCGAAGGACTGGAGATCAGTACAATAATGAGTGTCTGCAGCAACAGTGTAGCATGGTAGAGGTTTCTTGCAAGTCCAGGGCTGCTTTTGAGCCAATGGAGTTTGAGATTTGGTCAGGATCAATGGTGTTCTCAATGCTGAGAAATACAAGCAGATCCATCATGCCATACCACCAGGGAGGCTTGCGATTGGCCCCAAATGTATTCTGCAGCAGGACAATGACCCCAAACATACAGCCAATGTCATTAAGAACTATCTTCAGCGTAAAGAAGAACAAGGAGTCATGGAAGTGATGGTTTGGCCCCCACAGAACCCTGATCTCAACATCATCGACTCTGTCTGGGATTAAATAAAGAGACAGAAGGATGTGAGACAGCCTACATCCACAGAGGATCTGTGGTTAGTTCTCAACAATGTTTTTAACAACCTACCTGACACGTTCCTTCAAAACTGTATACAAGTGTACCTAGTATTACCGGTAACAGAGGCTGTTTTAAAGGCTAAATATTCAATTTGATTCAGGTTCCTCTTCTGTTCATTTACTTTCCATTTTGTTCATTGATAAAAATAAACTATTAACACTTTTATTTGTCAAAGCATAGAGTGAGAGATGGAGAGGGGGGGAGAGATATGGAGGGCAGCTTTAAAAAGTGAATTGCCAGTTAGATATTTTACTATTAATTTGCTGTAACAAAGTTTAATGGCAAGATTTTGTTATCTCTTAATGAAGTTATGTGTGATATAAAGAAATACAGAGTTTGTCTTTTTTTTTCTTTTCAGAGGACTACCTTTGTCATAATTTGCTTTGTCAAAAATGTTTAAGAATACAGGTTTCCATGAGCGCACATATATATCTTTTCACTACTCGTATTATCTCAGTAGGGTGACATGCTTGGTGGCCCATTGCTGACATCTTCCTCATTAACAGCCCCACAATAGCTATGGTCCATCACAAGCCTAAAAATATAAAAGGCAGAATTTTCACAGAGTATAAAACCCATCCACTTCATTATAATTTGAACTCTTGTGCGTTGCAGATTTGTTCATTTTTATCAGGCTGCTGAAAAAAAAAAGCTTTCATCTGTGTTTTACTGCAGCTACAAGGCATTTTGCTTTTCTCTGAGTTGTGCTGGAAGTTGTCACTTAACAAAAAGTATGGTCACCTTTGTCAGAGTGTATGTGTGTGTGTTTTTTTTTTTTTTTTTTAATGCACCTGCTTTTCACTCAACTGCTGTTCTGTATAAATCATTTTTCCCCTCCTAAGTACCCCTTTGAGTTGTGCATGCTTAATGACTCATATTGGCATTTTCACCTCTAAATGGAAAGTTCTGCAATTTAGGAATCGTGTTATCCCTCATAGCAGCAATTTTAAAAATAAATCAACGTGTTGCCAATTTCTTGTTAATGTGTTTGTTTAAGAGTTAAAAGTAACATTTTAATCATTGTGATTACATGTCTTGCTGTTAACTATAGGGCATATGCAATAAAAATACCATGAACATTGTGCTCATTATGAACAATGTTATAATTCATGCAACCGGTAAAAAAGGAATGATATCTGGCAGCACAACAATAATACATATAAAACCACTTTTAACTCTTTCACAGTCATAGATGTATATTGTTTGTTGGTGGCAGCACCAACATGTACACAAATTATCAGCTGCTATACTTTAAGTTTACACTGCTTTAGACTTTACACTTTTTAGACTTTTTACAGTGACTTTACACTGCTTTAGGTTTACACTGCTTTACGCAGACTTTCTAGTGTAAAGCTGCCGACCACTTGTGATAGTAATAAAAGGGGTGCACTTGTGTACGTAAATTATTTAATTCCCGGGATATTAGCATCCCGGGATGGACACTAGGGTGAGAACACCAATTTTGGTGACATTGTTCCCTGTTAACACTTAAATGATGACCTATAAAAGCCTTTGAAGTGTTATCTAAGGACAATTTGGGGTACTGTTGTTTTTTTTTTGTAATGTCACAAGCACACACAATATTGAGGCTTAAAATATTTAGTATGCATTTATTCAACACAACCTCATCTTTTATATTTTACCAAAATATTGTGCTTGTTTCACTAAAGATAATACAAGTGTATTCTTGTACTGAAAATATGAATTTATTAAACTGTTGCATTACTGTGTGACAACAAAATTTACAACTGCTATAATTTATTTTTACAGGATATCTGCTTCACGTCTGATCAGTTATGACACAAGCCATTTGGGGGCTTGAAAGCTCACATGAGAGCTAAAGTAAACAAACTGGCAACAGTTGGCAAAAAAAGTTAATATTTTTGGGAGGCATTTAATCAATGTTTAAAGTTATTTTTTAAACCCTCAAATGTGCATAATAATGATCTGGCAATGCAATTGATAATGTATCACTTGACAACTATTATGAATAAGTAAAAAAAATACTAAACTAGATATACAGTATTTGCTGGCATATAAGGCGACTGGGCGTATAAGACGACCCCCTAATTTTTCAGTTCAAACATAGGTTTTGGGCTATACTGGCCGTATAAGACAAGTATAGGCCAAAAATAATGTTTGCATACACATTTGTCAGCACGCTGGATGTGCAGTAATACAGTATGTACGATAGCTTCGGCTACATACAGTATACCGCGCTAATGACCCCCGTGCATGATTTTAGACCACCCCACAGCATCCTGTGTCATCTGTGTGGGGTGGTCTAAAATCATGCACTGGGGTCATTAGCGCGGTATACTCTATGTAGCCGAAGCTACCGTACATACAGTATTACCACACATCCAGCGGGCTGACAGATTAGATTGTATACCCGGCGTATAAGGCGACCCCGATTTTCGGGGGATGTTTTTAGGTATAAAAAGTTGTCTTATACGCCGGAAAAAACGGTACTTGAGACACAGCCGATATTAATATGGCTGCACTACATTTCAAAGCTATAATGATATTGCACTAGAAAGTATCCATACCCTGATAACCTAGCTTAGCACCTGTATCAGATTGCTACAGTACAAAAAGACAAGACTTTCCGGAAAGAAGCACATAAGATAAATATCATATATGTATGGGGTATGTCTTGGCACGCTGGTAAGATGACATTGATGGAGCTCCGAAGTCATTGAAGGAGCCTTTTAGTCATCAGTATGGGGATAGTAACACCCATTGTGTGAAATCTCCAAGTTTCCAGACACACAATAATGCAGTGGGCATATTGTGATTGCAATCCTGGATTTACCCAGGCAATTTACCAGTGTCTGACCATGGAGCTGCAGTTCTCGACTGACTTGACCTATACACTACATATTACATAATCTTCCACATACAACAGCTACCACAATGGGAATTCAGAGACTCTGCATTTCAAACAGCAAGTCATGTGGCAGCATCTCACAACTCAAACCTGATCCACATGCACAACTTAGGCAACTAAAGCTGCAGGAGGAATATTTGACCTAGGTGTCTCCTTAAATCGGACATCTCCACAGCTCTACAATCAATATTTTACAGCATCTTAGATAAACCCCAGAGTTGCAAAATTGAGTTTGAAAGAACTATTACCTTGGTGACAAGGCACAGATCCTCCAGGGGAAAGTTATTTTCTGCCTTTTCAATTATGAACTAAAAAAAGAAATACTTCAGAAGTCTAGGCTTCAAAAGCACTTGACATTTGAATGCACAGAAGTTAGGATCTTCCAAGGTCAACTATTACAGATCAAACCCATAGGGCTCTCTGACTGCTACTAAAGGCACTATTAGAAAAAAAATACTCCCTACTATTGGTGTTTCCTATTCTGTCTATAGGCCACCAAAGCAGCCCACATGGCCATCCTCAAAACCTCTGAATAGCGCTCTCAATTTTCTGACCAGCTGCAACCTACCAGAGGTTTTCTTTTGCTGAAATGATGCTCTTCTTTCCACCTACCTGGTGGCTGGAATTAGTCACAAATAGAACCCTGCAGCCACTTCCCTCAGGATCTGAGCCTGCTCCATAGCCTACATCAAAGTAACATACACCCACAGTACTCCCCGCAAAGCTTGTACCTATCTTCAGGTGAGGAGATTAGGACTGATGAAGATGGTCCTGATCTCTGAAGGGACGCCATTTTTTCCCACCAGATAAGAACAGGTTGCTATAGTCCCACTCTGCCCATACCAGTTATAAACAACCCACCCTTTTGCACTCTAAACCACAAGCCTGCAGACTCTATACAACTTTATTCTACTGGTATATACACATTCTCATGTCCATAACCCTAAGCCAGTCTCCCAGACACAACCCCCTTCATCAGGCCTACAAACAAATTAGTGATGCAGTCAGATAACAGAGGGACTGCAAGGGTTTTGATGGCTTGAACTGTTGCATGTTTGTGTATTCCTGTGTTACCTATGGCTCTTTTTTGTTGACCTACTTTTTGAATATCCAATAAACATTTAATGTGGAATGAGAGATCAGAGTAAGATTAAAATAAAAAACATTTTCGGTTTCGGCCTGACATATTTTTTTATTTCGGTTTCGTTTCGGTTTTAACATTTCTATTTCGGTGCACCTCTACTATTTATTGTATCATAAATCTGCAGGCATTGTCTGGTGACACAAAGAAGACCTTTGATATGGTCGCCCGAGATTATATGTACTCTAGCACAGATTGGTCTTCTCCCTAATATAACTGGATTTATGCATTCTATTACAGACCCACAACCAGAGCACCATTTACCTGGCTAATTAACTGCTTCACCGTAAAGTCGTGGTAATGCACTGTGAATACCAAATAGTGACATTCACAGATTATTTTTTTTGTGTTGTCTTATCTTTGATCCCTGCTTGTTGTCATTGTTTGAACAATTCAGTTATATCTCTACTTTCCAAAGTCACTTCTCTTATTCCATTGCCCTCCTTGTGAATCCTGCATCAAAAAATGTTTCATCAGCTGAAGCATTCTCTACCTCTACCTTCAAATAGTCCTCTTGTGCAGTCACCTACTTAGGTGTCCAAATTCCAAGTAATGTGTTTAAAGTCAATTACCACCACACACACACACACACGCACACACACACACACACACACACACACACACACACACACACACACACACACACCTGTCTTGGTTTGGGAGATTAGCAGGCATTGAAATTGATGCTAAATTTTGCAAACAATTCCCATACATCTGCTATCTTCCTATTTAAAGAATATCAAGTTGTTTTGCTTTAAATTTGTCTGACAAGACTCTGTTCCAGGGCTTGAATGTGCTGCTGCCCACCCCAGATGCAGAAGAGGTTGGGGGCTCCAGGTTTCTCATGTTATCATATGGCATGTGTTCTGAACCATTAGGTGGTCTGTAACTGTCATGCGTCCTCCAAAGATTGGAATATGTCTTATTAAAGTGACACTAAACTTCAGTAAAATCTAAAAATGCCATTATGTTAACCCTAACTGTTAACATAATGTAGCTTATCTGTGTATCACTCAGATAAAGGTCCTCAAATCATTTCTGAATGTATGCTGACACTGTCCTTTCTTCTGGAGGGTGGCTACTTTTGTTCCCTATTATGCCTGTGTGTGTTTTGCAAAATAGCCACCGCTCCAAGCGCACTCCTGTGATGGACTATAATTTCATTACAAATTAGTAAACTAAATGTGAGATTGTAGTGCATCAGAGGAGCAAGCCTGGAACAATAGTTTGGGTACTAAAATGTATTTAATTTTTTAATTATTGTTAATGTATATCACTTGTTACACTTGGCAAGCTTACTCATGGGCATACCAGATGCATTTACATTTATTTACATTAACTGTGCATGAGGAGACTCCTGGGCTGGTTGTTTGACAAAGAACTGGACTGACTGATACATTTGCAGACTATAATCAGTGTGTTAGGCAACTGGATTGAAACATTTTTTTTCTTTTTAGTTTTGGGTAGAGAAGGGAATGGTTAATAGTAAACCCATGTCACTTTTTGTTCTGCTGTCTGTCATGCTGGGGAGATGTTCCTTCACTTCCTTTGTGGTGTTGGATACAGCACAGCGTAGTGAAAGCCGACATCATAGCAAAATGAGCCAAGCCATTCTTTGCAAACTATATGGTGAATTTAATTGACTAAGAAATATGCAATGTTTACATAGGACATTTTCTTGATTCATGTTTTTTTTCTCCCTAAATATATTAAGGCAGATAAGATTAGATACTTCAGTTTCCTCTGAACAAATAAGTGTTAGGGCAAATGTATATGTGCAGATGTGGTTTAGATTATGGTGTCTCTGACTATAAAATAGCCGTGCACTTATTTACCTTGCTTGACATAGGATTTTAAACATACAGTAGATGTATCTTGCCATTTTTGTCAGAAGATTAAGTTTTTTTCTTTGTTTTCTTTATAGCTGAAAGATACTAAATCCGTAGATCAGAAGACAACACTTATTCATTTCTTGGCTCAAGTGTGTGAGAAGAAGTTTCCAAATGTGCTAATGTTTGTGGAAGATATACAGACCGTAGACAAAGCAAGCAGAGGTACATACAGTGATGCACCTTGTGATTATTTATAGGGAAATTTGTATTCCTGCAATTAAGATCTAATTCTGTAGCTCGCGGTATTCTGAGACCGCCACTGTCGAGATCCAACCAGCTGCACAAGTGACAGCAGAGCCGGGGGGAGGGGGGGCTGGGGTTAAGGTTTCCTTCCTATGTGTTTCAATACAAATTTAACATGCTTAAAAAAAAAAGACAGAAGCTGTAGCAGGTTAAGTTGCTCCAGAGCTACAGGGGAAATCCAACAAATAGCCCTAGAAAACCTGCAATATCACCCTGAATCGGATCTAGGCACAACAACCAGGCTCATTGGCTTAGACATCTAATAGTGCAGCAGAGAAAGTTGTACAGTTAAGTAATGTGCTTGGGCTGGGTCTGACATGAAGACTACACTTGAATACACTAGTGCAAAGTGTGTCCAACAGGCCCATTTAAAAGTATACTGGAGCAACTGGTCACTTGCAATCGGTTCTTCCATCTCCATAATCTTGCTTACCTTGGAGTACTAGGCCTTGAGCGATAATGGTAAAGATGATTTCCTTAAGATAGGAATAAGCTGTTTCATCACATTCAGTACATGACAGATGACATTTATATATTGCATTAGGTTAATCTACATTCTGTGTTAATCTTCAAATTGATCTCTGGGGGCACTGTGTGAAAAAAAAAACAAAAGAGAAGGGTGCCCACCCTAGTGCAGATTGTTTTTAATACGAAAAAGCTGCAAGACAAAGTAAAACATACTCACAATAGTGAATCGAAATAAAGGCTTTCAAACAAAGCATGGAGCATCAGTAAGAGGCTGCACCGTCAACCTGTGTGCCAGCACAGGATTCCTTCGGTTACGTGTTTCCGGGGTCACGCCCCCTTCGTCAGAACATACTGTGTATTCTATGCTAACCGAGGGTTGTGTTAACTGTGTATTATATTAATGTTACTATATACATTGTTCTAACATTATTTGTGACAAAGTGACATGTATTGGAATCACTGTTTGATTATTATTAGGGCAGTGCCAAGTGTATTGGTATTACTGAACACGTAACTGTTTTAATAATACTGGGACAGGGTGAAATATAGTAATACATAGTGAATAGAGTGAACTGATTGACACTACTAACTACTAATGTGAATTGTCTAACAGTACACTGATTCAATAAAGGGAACTGTGACCCTGTGATAGAGTGACAGTCGGGGGCAGCGTGCTGGGTATCAATTTGGTAGTTGGTACTGAAAAACTTGAGAGAACTATGGGGTAAGTGTTTTTCCCCAGAGTTTTCTTTAGGGAAACAAGAGGAGATATACTAACCTCCTCCCGTGACCCAAAGCTCAGTATATTGCGGGCTATTGCCCGTGATATTCTGAGAGCGCCACAGCCGAGACGGATCCCGGCAATACTGTTGTGATATACCAAGCTGTGTGACAGCTGCCTCTGCCTATCTAGAGGCAGAGCCAAATGTGCCCGCCGCCTCCCCCGTTCATCCATTCAGCTCTGGCGGACCGGAGAGGGGGGGGATCCCTACTGGGAATTGAGCAGATTGGTTCAATCACCAGCTTCTTTGTCACAGTTCAGCTCTAACTATGAGAATGAGTAGGAATCACTCACCTCATAGTTCTCTTTTAACTAACCAGCTGGGAAACGGATAGCAGGTATTTACAAATAATTTTATACAAATCACTTTATCAAAAAGGGACAAGTGAGTAAACAATCTTGATAAAAATGGAAAAAAGGGCCTCAGTCATGAAGGGGTTAAATAGTAATAGTCATGACTTTAATGGATAGTAATGCTACCAGGTGCACATCTTGGTCCATATATGCGCTTCTTCAGCACCCACTCAAGGGTGAATACTGCTGTGTGAGATGCGAGCTAGTTGTTTGCTTGGAAGCCCAGATCATTTTCCCCCAGAATAGGGAAAAAGTGTAAGAGAGGCTGGAACAGAATACCTCCCTTAGCTGCCAGGGGAGTGACTGCCCCAGTATGGAGGGGAACAGGAAGGCTAACATGAAAAGACAGGTATGGTGGTAAGGGACTCAATGATCAGGAGGGGTAATCTGTCACAAAGACCACAATCACCAAATAGTATCTATAAGTACTAATGACAAAGTGAGATGGAGCGCCCTCAAAAAAAGATTTCCAGAGGCTAAAGAATAGCATCTCCAAGGCTGTATTCTCTGAAATATTGCCAGAGCCACACCAGTGAGACAGTGAGAACTAAGAGCTAAAAAAAAACTGGTGTAGGCATGAGGGGTTTGGGTTTATGGAGAACAGGGCTGACGTTTCAGTCGGCTACCGACTCTACAGCAGTGATGGACTGCACCTACATGGGGAGGGTGCTGCTCTGCTGGGGGAGAAGATGGTGAATAGACAAGAGGAACTTTTAAACTAGGATGGGGATCAAAAACTAATATGACCCAACTACAAGACAATTACATTGGGCAAATGGTGGAAACACCAACTAGAGATAATGCTTTACTAGACTTACTAATTTCTAATAATACTGAGCTAATCAAAGACATGGATGTAAGGTACAACTTGGGTTAGAGTGATTATAGGGTAATAATGTTTACTGTCCTTTTGGGAAAACAGAAAAGGGGGGAATAACAAGAACACTAAACTTTAAAAAAAGGCAAACTTTAGCAAACTGTGATCTTTATTAAACAATATTGATTAGGGCTGCAACAACTAATCGACATAATCGATTATTGAAAAAGTTGTCAACTTTTTCAATAATCGATTAATCGGCTTCCAAACAGTTGGCCCTGTTCACGGCTCCACAAACGCTGCGCACCACTGCCAGACCCGCCCGCATCCACGCTCTACACGCCGCACCTCCTTCCCGCCTCACACTCACCGCCCGCCCACATCCACGCGATCGGCACAGGGACGCGGGGAGATGTAGTAAGGAGGAGCAGGTGTGGGGGGGATGACAGCTGCCGATAGACAGGTCCCTCAGGTAAGCCTAACCCCCACCCCCCCAGAAGGTGCTCTATAATGTATTGCTGGGATTTGTATTCCTCTATAGCTGATGGTACATTGTGCTGTATAGTATACATAAGAATACAAATCCCAGCAATACATTATACACTGTATGTATAATGTATTGCTGGGATTTGTTGTACTCCTTTATAGTTGGTGATATTCTGCACTGCACTGTATAGAGGACTACAAAACCCAGCAATAGTACATTATACAGCACAATGCAGAATACCGCCAGCTATAATGTACTGTTGCTGGGATTTCCATTTCACTATATTGCACACCACACCATTTTTTTACTTCCACCGCTCCAAGCTTGCTCCTGTGATGGACTACAATCTTAATACAAACTAGTAGTCCATCACTGGAGCCATTTTTTAAAATGTATTTTATTGTTTATCTGATTAACCGATTAATCGAACTTAATAATCGGCTAACTAATCGATTTTGAAAATAATCGTTAGCTGCAGCTCTAATATTGATTGGGATGAAATATTTTGGACAATAAAAATGGAAGACAAATGTGAATGCTTCAGGATCATATTAAATTACTACATTCACCAACATATACCATTAAATAACCAATGTAAAAGAGCAAAAGTTAAACCATGGTGGTTAAATTCTAGAGTTAAAAGATTAATAAATGGGAAAAACTTGGCCTTTAAAAAGAATAGGATAGAAGATTAATCAAATGCAGTCAACAGTACAAGAAATGTAAAAATGTTTTTAGGGCAGCGAAAATAAGCTCTGAAAAAAATAGCTATAGAAAGTAAAAGTAATCCAAAAAAATGATATCAATACATAAACAGTAAAATAGTAGAGAAAGGAGCACATAGGCCCCATAAAGGACAAGTAGGGTAAGCTGGCCACAAGTGACAGAGAAAGCAGAGGTATTGAACACTTTCTTCTCTTCTGTTTTTTACTGATGAACAAGACTGGTATGACAAAGTAAACACTATTCTAAATTTTGACTAGTCGAATTCCATTGGCTAGCAGAGGTGGAGGTAAGAAAGAGGCTTGAACAGCTAAACACTAATAAATCCCCAGGACCAGATGGCTTACATCTGCGGGTCCTCAAAGAACTGAGTCTGGTTATTGCCAGACCATTGTTTTTAATTTTTAGGGACACTTTGCGGACGGGAGAGATACCAGAGAACTGGAGGAAAGTGAATGTGGTGCTGATATTCAAGAAAGGTTCAAGATGTGTACCAGATAACTACAGGCCAGTCAGCCTTACATCAGTAATTTGCATTGATTTATGAAAGGCCGTTCTTGCCAGACAAATCTGTTAACATTCTATGAGGAAGTAAGGTGGACAGGGGAATCCCAGTTGATTTAGTCTTTCTAGACCAGGGGTGTCCAAAGCCCTCCAGCTGTGGTGGAACTACAAATCCCATTATCTTGCATTGCAAGATTCTCACAGCCACAGACATGACTCCCGGAGAGAGATGCATCATGGGATTTGTAGTTTCACCACAGCTGGAGGGCCGGAGTTTGGACACCCCTGTTCTAGACTTTGCAAATGTGTTTGACACAGTACCCTACAAACAGTTTACAAACTGAGGTTGGAAGAACCAATATGTACATGGGTATAAAATCGGTTGCAGGACTACCTACAGAGGGTTTGAATAAATTGCACATACTCCAAATGTTCCAAAGTGGTGAGTGGAGTGCCCTAGGGTTCAGCCTTGGGGCCAATTCTGTTTATCTTGTTCATAAATGACATTGCTTCATATGGGTGCATTCTTGTGTCGCTCCACTACATGCCACTGATAGTTCATGAATTTCAGTGTTTTCCACCTCCACCATGCTCCCCTCCTCACAGTAAACTCACCAGAGCCGATGTAAGTAAACATGTGTACCGGTCAAATTGCACTTTCAACATAGATGTCCTCTGTTTTTCTATTAGTCCATGAACCGGACAGCAAAACACTTCTTCAATACCATTATAGTCCCAGGTATGTTAAAATACAATAATGGACAGAGGCAATTAGAAGGGAAAGGGTAAAATGGTTTAGGAAATAAAAATAACATAAAAAATAAGTGCACATAAATAGATTTGTACTGTGTCCAGCATAACATAATATAGATTAAGAAACTACTAGCCCCAAGTGTGTACTATGTACTTCAGTGGCAGTGGTGTCAGCAGCTCTGTGCATTGTGTTTCATCATCTATTGACGTCTTCACGAGTGGTGACAGTAAAGTTTATTTGCACCATTTAAAAATGACAGACATTTATTTAGTAATGTGTGTTGCAATTGAGAAGATGCATATATTTTGTTAAGGCCTTCGTGTTTGAGGGTACCACAGCTTCTGGAAAGTAGGGGTGAGTCATAATTTATATTAATTGATTGGAGATTGTTTACACTATTGTGAAGTTTCAGTAGTGTGGATCGTTGTTACAAACAAAAACACAATATTATATGTTGCTTGCCTGGAAAGTTTAAAATCCTGCTAATGTACATGTGAACAGTATGATTAGAATCGTCCAGAAGAAAAATTGTAATGAATTATCTTCTAAAATAAAAAAAAAAAAAAAAGAAACCAGGCTTGTTCTTTTATCTGGCTTTAAAAAGTGTTTTGGGGACCAGCTTTATTTATAAACTTGTTCTAAAAAAATGCATTTGTTTTGCCTGCAGCCATTAGGCTTGTCTTTCTTTTTTCCCCATTCAAATCATCAGAATTCAATGGCTTTATTCTGATTGTTTTGTAAAGCACCGTTTATATTGTGGGCACTTTGGCAAGCAATATTTCATTTTGTTCCATTCTGCCTTTTTTACACTAACCTTTTTTTCTGATAGTAGGAGTTTAATTACAAGTAAGTAAATGGTGTTTATTGTCTGATTGGTAGTGTGAAATATCTAAATCTGAGCAGTAGAGTACAGTTTTCTCCAAACAATGTTTTCTTGCATTGCTAATTTAAACTGACTGACCATAGAGATGAAGATTGATGTGTTATTAAAAATGCCATATTGCTGCAGGGAAAGGGCATTTTGCTTTAGGGCAACTGGTACAATCCACAGCTTTTTTTCCCATCATTTATATGCTCTCTATAAACTGTTTAGGGGACAATTTGTTTACTAAATACAGTTTGTTTGTTTTTTTGTTTGTTAAAATATTTTTTGTTTCAACTGTCAGAAGAGTTCTTACAAATCTATTTACTGAAATTCTGCTTTGGATATATACCATACAATATAACCAATGTTCACCAGATACCCACAGAAACAGAGAAACATTCTGCAATATATGTTTAAATTGGCTATATATACTCAGTTCATGTTCAGAAATACAGAAATCCTTTCTGTGAAGATAACAATGTAGATGTTTCAGTGTTTACAACAGTCATACACATGTGCAAGAGAAACGGACCAGAAATCAAGTTTGAAGCAGAAAATAATCTGTTTCCATGGTGCAATAGGAGCTTGTTTGCTATTTGTGGTGTCAGTCATATTTATGTGTGCACGGACACACGTTTTGTGTATTAGCTCCTGCAGTGCACATCAGCTGCTCTTAAAGAAGTTAGGAGAAAAGTGATACAATAAGAGATTCCAGTATATATTTTTATAATCTGCAGATCCCACTAATATGATTACATATAGGGTATAAAAAAGAAACATGGGTTTGGATCAAATTATAAAGACAAGCAACTGCATATTGTCAAATAATCTAACCCTCCCCACTTTACTAAAATATGTATTTTTGTTTTTATCTTTGTCCCTATTTTATAGATTTTTCTTTACTACCTGTCTTGATAGGAGGTCAGGGAAGATCTTCCTAATAGGCATGCAGATGACAATAAAAACCTGATAATTGCTCCAACCATTCCCTGGTTTCCTCAAATCAAAATAACATGTTTCATTTGGAATTGGACTTTATTGTGCATGCCAATCAAAACATAAAATAAAGGCTTGGAATTAATTCCGGGTATAGCTGTAGCTCATCAGGTCAGGCATTGGCTTAAAGCTTTTTGGTGACAGTCATCTGCTGTTCTAATACCACACTGTGTTTAAATATTTACAGTAGGTTTTCCTAATTCAGTATGCTGTAGGTTCCTTTCTATCTCTTATACAGAGACTAACAAGGAGGTTGCATACTGCACATTTGTGTAATCCAAGCTGCAGCTCAGCACTGCAGCAATAGGCAAAGATAATGACATTCTTGGGGTAAAGTAAATCTGTCACAAACTTGGACATTTCAAGCCCAGTCTATGATTAGAATAAATGTATCAGTGCACTGATAAACCACATATTAAGGTGATCAGTACAGCCAGAGAAATAGACGGGCAAAGTTATATGCAAAACTAAATGGTTTTGGTACAAAAGCTAAGCTTGCCATTGTTCATATTACCGGCTAACCTCACCAAGTAATCCTCAAAATATAATAATTCTTGACAGACCCCAGTTCACCGCTCAGGTCCCCCTCATTGTTTACATCCTTTGGGCCAATTTTTTTCATCTAGATGTCCGCACATTATAGACTTGGTGCTAACCGTGACTGACTTCCACAGGTGTCAGACTCCTGTTGCCAGCTGTGTCCAGCTTACAGGTGCCCCATGTCCCTGATTAAGGTTCCACATTCTTCATTGCTGACTTCAAGCTTGGTGCATATCAGCTGCTGCATATATCCATTCATTATATAAGACAGCCTCAAGACAGTTTCACTTTGTATGTATATATGTATGTGTATATATGTATTGAACAAGGGGAGAAAATATGAGAAAGAAGAAAAGGAGGGGGGAGAAAGAAAAGAGAGATGGATGGGATTAGGAAATTAAGCCAGCTGTAGGTCGCACGGCCCACAATACAGTGACAGCTGCTGCTGAACAACAAGCTGCAAACTCAGGAGGACATAACCGTGGCAGATTCCGGAATGTGGAGGTCCATCCAATAAAACCAGATCTCATGAAACCTTTCCTCCCTGTGGTGAAGTGAAGCAGTCAGGTCTTCCATCAACATAATTGACCTTGGAGAACAACAGTTGAGGGATCAGGCTTCCTCCAGAGCATCGGGATGCAAGCTTTTGCAGCATTCAACAAATGCAATAATTAAGATTCTTTGTATTGTTTAATCGACAACAAGTTTTGATGGAACACACCGCTATGGGAGTCCTTTCTAAATAGACTCCTGTCAATTTATAGCTGACATTAAGTATTGCATCCCAAAATTGGGACAATTGTGGATATGTCCAAAACAAAATAGGTGCTAAATAGATCCGTCAGGAGCATGACACCGCCAACAGGCATTAGGATAATGTGGGTCAAACTGATGCAGCCTAGAGGGAGTCAGGTACCAGCATGTACAATAGAAAAATGTCACCAGCACACCATAAGTTGAAAAGGCATGTAAGACATATATAACCCACTTTCTGGGTTCTGTTAGATATAGAGACTCTATGGGTGAAAGAAAGGATTCAATCAATTTGAGCAGAGGACAGAGTGAAGTCAAGGACACACTCCCAGGTACGGAAGTAAGACGTCAAAGAATGCCCATGAATGTCTAATAAAAACGCATGAGCCACGGGGAGGGTATGCCTGTGTGGTTCAGTATGCAAGCATAGCTGTTTGAATGGCATACGGGGTCGAAATATAGAGGCATGATGTTTGAGTGAATTAAGATAATGTGAAAGTTGGAGGATATGCCATGTGTCCAAAGTGTTAGTAAATTGCTAATTTAGCTGGGCTATAGGGCAAAACTGACCCTCTTGTAAATGGAGAGCCCTAAAAGTTCCCGACCTGTCCGATTTCAGAAAAGAGGGTGCCCAATATCCAGGTACAAAACCCAGTGCGAGCCTAGAATAGGGGTAAGGGGTGAGGGAATTGTGGATAGTTTAAAAGCCATAAACCGAGTCACTCTGCAAGTTGGGCTGATGATGGGGATGCTGGGAGATATCCTGAGGCAAGCGGTCAAGCAACCAGGGGGATTCATTGCCACCAAAGAGATCTACAGTTTAAAAATAGGTGCACACCATTCTAGCAAATCAACACAGAAGGAGAAGAATGGGGCTTTTAGGGTACCAATGGACAAAAACCAAGCAATTACAATATGATAAAACAAGGTTTCTTTATTATACAACGGTTAAAAATTTTTTTAAAAAGACATAATTGATATGTACACATTTCAAAGAAGAAAAGAGCAAACACCATTCTAGCAGTTGTGCCACATGAGAGGCCTCGTAGTACCTGGCTGGATCAGGAAAGCCAATCCCTCTTCTATTCTTACCCAGACTCAGGGCCTGATGGAGACAAGCTCTCTTGTACGCCCAGATAAACCTCAGAAAGTCAAATGAGTTTCATAGAGGAAATGCTTGGGTAGTTAAATAGGTAACATTTAGGACAGGTAAGTCAGTCGGGGAAGGTTCATCTTCAAAATATATTTTTTTTTAAGCCATGTGAAGACACCCCGGTGCCAAAGCAGCAGATTCCTCTCAATGGTGGTTGAAAGGTGGTTAAAATTCAATGAATACAAGCGCAAGAAGTCTGCTGATATATTAATTCCAAGATATCGGATATGTGAATACGACCGCCTAATATTTTTTTCTGCAACAAAAGCTCAGTTGAGGATGGAATAGATACTCCAAGGGCTTCAGATTTTGTAAGGTTAATTTTGTAGTTGAATACTTGTCTAAACTGGTGCAGATGAGACAAAAGACTGGGAGGGAGATATGGGACTGAATTAGAAAAAAAAACAAAAGATTGACTTGTGTAAACTGTAATTATGATGTTCAGAGGAATCTGACCAACTGTGAATGTCAGTTGAGTTACATATTGTGCACAGCAGAAGCTCCATGCTAACATAAAAAATGAGAGGGTATAAGGGGCATACCTGTCTGCTACCATTATGTATAGTAATAGGTTTGGAGAGTACTCAGCCAACTTTCACCCGTGGAGTAGGGTTGATGTGAAGTGCCTGGACCAAGCTAAGCATATTAGGACCAAGGCCTAAATAAGACAGGGTTTCATGGACAAATAGCCAATTCACCCAAAGGCCTTTTCAGCATCCATCGGGAGAGAAGCAAGAGAGGTGAGCGGGCGCAAGAGGCAGCATTAATTACATTGACAGCCTTTATAGTGTCGTCTCTAGCCTCCCTCGACATAACATAGCCAGCCAGGTCCGGGTGAATGATATAAGATAGATGTGGAAACAGCCAGAAACCAGTACTTTAGCAAAAATCTTTGTCAGCATTCAATAAAGCTATTGGTAGATAGCTACCACATTCTGACAGGTCCTTGCCCTCTTTAGGAATATCTGTAATATGAGCAGACATCATGTCCGTATGCAGCAACTAACCTTCCAGAAGAGAGTTGAAAGCATGGACTAACTTGGGGACAAGGACCTGTTGGAAGTTCTTGTAATAAAGAAGGGTAAACCTGTCGGGGCCGGGAGCATCATCTGGTTGAATGGAGCCCAAAACCTTGCCCACTTCCTCAACCGAGATAGAGGATTTCATAGCATCCCTGACATCGGTGGACGGTGATGGCACTTGAGAGTTCCGGAGATACTTACGGATCTTAGTTACCTGTAAAGAAGATTCAGTAGGGGACCTTGCTGGGTGTAAATTATAAAGGTCATGATAAAAGGAATAAAAAGCCTTGGCAATGCCTTAAGGAGATTTATGAAGAATACCAGTACCATCTTTAAGAATGTAGGTTTTAGAGACCGATTCTTTAAGGGCTCTGGCTAACAACTTCCCTGGCTTATTGCCATGTTCATAATATGAACACCTTTTCCTCACCAGTTGGGCTTTCGTCTTGTGAAAAGCCATCTCTGTGAACTGTACCCTCAGTTGTTTAAGTTTAGCAGCTGTTGCTGCCGCCAATGTGCGCTTGTGCAGGGCCTTAAGGGACTGTATCTTCTCCAATAAAATGTTCAGCGTGTGAAGGTGGGCTTTCTTACGTCAAGCACAACGTTGGATAAAGGTGCCCGGTAGAAAACATTTATGAGTTTCCCACAGAGTTAGCGGGGACACATCACAAGTGTCATTAGTGACCAGAAAACAATCCATTCCCAATTGAATAGGGCTGAATTGGGGATCTGTTAACAAAGAGTCATTAAGATGCTAACAAGGCAGCTGCAAACTCAACCAGCCACACATTAGATCGGGCATGTTTAGAAAGAGTTGTAAGACCAATCGAGCTGTGCACAACTGACAGCAACAAGGACTGAAATACAGAAACAGTCAATGCGGGAGTAGGAACGGTGTATGGGGAGAAGTAAGTGACGTCCTTGGTAGGAAGATGAACAAAATGCCACGTGTCCAGTGTAAGGACAATTCCACCCTACATAGTTTGGGAAAAGACATATGTGAAAACCCGTTGGATGTATCCAGGAGGGGATACAAAGGAAGGTTGAAATCCTCCCATCTATTAACACACCTTCCTGGTGAGCAATTACCTTGTCTAGAAAAGCCCCCAGAGCCTTCAGTTGACCCACATGTGGCAGATATGGGTTCACCAGGGAAATCATGCTGTCAAACATCTTCCGCTTGACAATAAGGAGCCTACGGGATCTCTTCTCAGGAGTATGAAGATATTGCATATTATAAGTTAAAAAAAAAGTCAGCCATCCTGGAAAGTTAAGGAAGAGATTACCTCTAGAGTTGACCAGAAACCTGGGAAGTGGGACCCCCAGCTGGCAGGAGAAAGGAAGAAGAGTGAGCACAAAGAAAGACTAAAACTG
>NW_017308121.1:101135-104275 GCF_000935625.1 Nanorana parkeri | reverse complement strand
ACAAGGTAAGAGAGCTGAACTAGGTAAAATTGTCAGGCTGCTCCCGACTAACCTAACTTACTTGGGGGTAGTGAAAGGCTACAGGGAGGTCACAAGATGCCTTGCAACCACCCCATATCAACCTAATAGAAGTAGACAATCAGGAAACATCACATATTTTTCAGTTGCATAGATATGTATAGACCAATAATGCAATGGAGAGAGACATTATCATACATACAGTCACAAAAATGACAGCAGGATGTGTAAGCACCCGACTGCTCCAAGAGAGTAGGCTGCAGTCCTGCGGGATTCCAGATACATTCAGAGGCAGATGCACAGAGCTAGAATGTTGAAGGGCAAAAAGAAAACAACAGTCTTTAAACAATCTTGTAGTCCCCGTGTAGCCAGAAGAACTGAAAAATCAACTAAGGCGTGCAAGAACATAATGAAGTAGCCTACTAGATCACTACAGCATGGTCCAAAGCGGGAAACAGATATATCCATCCCACAATCAGAAATTGGAGAAGAGGATAGGAACTTTGCGGGTCTGCGGCAGCATTTAGAGGAGGGCCATCAGGAGCATTGACTCAGTGGTGTCTTCTCATTGATCTGGAACGGTGTGACACATGTTGAGGGAGAAGCAAAGGAGACCTTATCTCCAACCAGTCCTGAATAGGCAGAGGATTCACAGCACAAAACTGGAAGACAGCTGGTAGTTGAGAAGGGTACTGCAGGTGGGAGGTAGCAGAGGCAAGATGACGATTTAGTAGGATTGCAAAGGTTTCTGTTTGGATTTAGACTTCCCAGGCATGGGCTCAGGTAGTGAGAGAATGTCTCTAAAAATGGGAGAGATGATAGCCTGGCAGAGCTCGTAGAAGATGTGACCTCACTCTGCCATAGCCAAGCCATGCCCCTTTATTTTTATGGGCATTGTTTTGAGAATGTATATAAGAATTATTACATAAACTATCACAGTATTGCTAACCCTTTAACCACTTCCAGCGGGCTCATGTAAATGTGCATCATCCACTGAAAGTGGTTATACCAAGAACACGGCTGCTGCTGTTTTAAACAGCTGCTGATTGTTGTTTAAATACAAGTGATCCGGCATCTGCACAGATGCCTAATCACTTGTACAGTGCGGGGCCATGTCCCCACAACCGCCGTTGCCACCGTCAGCTTCCCGGGCTCCGCTGTCCCCAGTGAGAGCCCGGGACTGGCATGCCGGGTCTCCCCTGATGGATCAGAGGGAGATCAGCAGGCTTCCAGCCGCTGATCTCTCCTCTGATCAGTGGAACCGGAAGTAATGTGCATTGCATCACTTCCGGTGTCACTGTACACATTCTCTGGCTCCTAGAGCCAGAAGAAAAAGCTGGTGAAGCAGATCTCTGCTTCATCAGCTTCTTTGGGGTCCCTAGGTGACATTAGGGGTCTGAAAGAGGACCTGCCACATTATATTTGCTATTAGATAGGGGGCTTGTTAAAGTTGAGTGTAAAAAAAAATATATAATTGTGAAAATCAAAGTAATAGATTAAAAAAAAAGATGCCAACAAAAAATTAAAGTCTCCCGCCTCCCACGTGCACCCACATACATTGCAAACAAGTGCCATATTGTGCCTATGTGTAAAAATGAAAATTGTGCCACACATGTTACATATTGTTGCGACCGTCGGAGTGAGAGCAATTTATTCTAGGCCCATTGATCACTGTTAACACTAAACAGATGAGCCGTAAAAGCGTTTAAAGCATCACCTATGGGAAATTGTGGTGTTGTGTTTTTTTTATGGTTTCACGGATGCACACAATTTTAATGCTTGGCATGTTTGGTATCGATTTACCCGGTGTGACCCCCATCTTTTAAATCTTACCAACAAAGTGGGTATTATATTCTGTTTACTTTTACTGTATTTTATCCTAAAAATGCTTGTTTGATAAACATTTGCACAAATACAGTGAAACATAAAATATTGCAACTAGAATCTTGTTATTCTCCAGGGCCTCTGCTTTCAGAAAATGTATAATTGTTTGGGGGTTTGAAGCTGTTTTCTACCCACAAATTCAGATTTTATCATGCGTGTGCAAATGTAAGAAATTGCTCTGGACAGCAAGTGGTTAAAGTTTTTTCTTGTATCTTTTGTTTTTGTATCCCTTTATTTGTCTTAGGTTAGCATAATCTATTAACATTACCTTTTTTAAAAAAAAAAATTTTCAATGGTATAGTTTATTAAACTTGTTTTCTTCTTCCTGCTTGTAGTTTTAGAATACCTTTGGCTGGAGCATATAACAGATCCAGGTTATTATAAAGGCTTACAGTTCATCAGGGGGGATTTTATTTTCAGCTAATGAGCAACCCATATCACTAGTTCTAAAGATCTGCTTCATTAAAATTACTGCTTTACAGAAAGGTAATGACTTGCAGCTTTGCTGTTAGTGTTTCAAAGGAAATTATTTTTGTCTGTTATTTTATCTGTGTGTGCCATTGTAATATGTCCTATTTTATGGCCTTTTAAAGATGCATCTGGTCATTATCTGCTTTCCTGGTTTTATTAATTGACATTGATTTACCTCAAGCCATTTCCAACTTAATGCAAAGCTTATTTTCCCTCCAGTTAGGAAAGCAACAATAATTACTAAAACCATGCTAGGTGTAAACTGAAAGAGCAGGCATGTGTAACTTTATCTACTAGATTTTACTTTTTGTTGTAGAATATCACCTGTCTTCACATATTATTTAAAGTGAGAAAAGTTAAAGCAGAAATTTACATTATTCAGCCCCCGGAAGATCTTGTCATAATGTAAATATTTGCACAATATGTCATTCAAATATGTGAAGCGGCGCTATCACCCAACAAGTAAACAAATAATATGTTAAAGTTCTATAAAAAAAATAAATGTAATTAATAAAAAAATAAAATATGTATATTTCTGCTGTATGCATGTAACCGCACATTTGAGCCATGGCATGCGTACAGGGATGAATGATTAACCCTAGACACATCCTGTCTGTGTCCATGGTCTCTCATACGTCCCTGTACATATGCTACTGCTCAGATGGTTGGTTACATGTGTGCAGCTGAAATATGCTGCTTCTTGGCCATGTTAATGTGTTCTACACACACACACACACACACACACACACACACACACACACACACAC
>NW_017308121.1:85881-100370 GCF_000935625.1 Nanorana parkeri | reverse complement strand
GTTTTCCACACCCACACACACACACACACACACACACACACACACACACACACTACATGTGCACTACACACATTATGGTAAAACATGTTATGTGTGTTGGTGCACTGCTGTGTGTTCACAGCAGGGGGTGTGCGTTATGGTGTGCATTGTGCACATGTGCTGAAGTGTGTTGTTACAATGCATTGAGGTGCTTGTTTTTTTAACCTCTCTAAAATTACATTAATTTAACTTGCTGTGCAGCAAACCCTTTTGCATTCCAGCAATGTGTCATACAGGCTTCTGTCTGTGCTGATGCATGAAAGCATTGGCCACATACAACCATTCAATTCTACCGTTGGCTGTGCATGCCATACATGGCTTCCCAAGCAGGGAAATATGCCAAGATTTTGCACTGAAAGCTTTTAAAAAAAAAATATGCATGACCTCTTTTAGTTTTGTGTACCATCGATTTTCATTTTGCAAAAAGGCACATTTTAAAATTTACAAACATTTCTTGTTTATTAAGTCAACAGGGTTTTATATTTTAGGTTTAGTAGGAATTTTGGAAGTTGTGTTGTATTTGTGTGTGGTAATAAGATTTTAGTGTATTTTTCTTGAAAAAAAATATTTTTGATAATGTGTGCAAATATCAGGAGACCTGCAAAATCGCTAGCACCATATTTTTTTTCTAACAGTCCTGTGCTTTCAGAAAATATGTTTTTTTTTTTTGCAGACTCTAAAAGCTGTAAGTGGGAAAAATTGCAATAATGGTCTGGCCAGCTGAGGTTAAAAGTACAATGCAAGTCTTGGCAACACGAGGGTCAAACTTTTATCCAGATCTGTTAATACAGTCTGAAGCATGGCTTGAATTTTATTTTATAGAGAACTTTTTGTAATGGAACTACAAGTTGCTTTCAGCCCATTCGTTTTTCTCCACCGCCATAACCCCATTTCGAGGAAGGTTTATAAAAAATTGCTCTTACGTAATTTTGTGAATGCTGCCAGAAGTTGTATAACAAAGCTTTGGAAACAGACAAGCCCACCTTCCGTTGCCATGTAGATCAACACAGTGCACAAAATCCACAGGGTGGAGGTTATTGTTTCTGCTGGGAACGGTACCTGCAAAAACTTTCTTAAAACCTGTTTTTATTGCTCAGAATTGTCATGCATGCATGAATATTAGGGTTGCACAGATACCAAGTACAGTACTTGGTACAAGTACGAGTACATGTACAGATACTTTTGAGCTCCAAGACTAGACTAAAGAAAAATTCAAAAATTGGGAGGTAGCTGTCATTTGTAAGGAGCACACGGAGCTCCTGGGATTTGTACATCTCTGTTTTAATGTAGGATTTTGTTTTTATAAATATAAATAAAGGGATGCACAGATACCAGTTTTGCGAGTACGAGTACTGGTACTTGCCGAGTACTTACAAGTATGAGTACTGATACATTTTTGTTTGTCATGTGACAGTTTTTCTAAAACAATACAGACAATGATTTCAGTGGTGGAGTGCCAGAGCCAGGTCCCAGCTGCAACTCTGGTAGTTCTCATGAAAATGCCAAGTATCTGCACTGGTACTCGAAAAGTATCTGTGCATCTGTAATGAATGTAACAATTTATTCCACAATCTTTCCACTTGTACATAAAGGATCTTGGGGACATATACTTACCTACTTGGTGGTGGGGAACGGACGGGGGTCAGCAGGGGGTGTGCGTTATGGTGTGCATTGTGCACATGTGCTGAAGTGTGTTGTTACAATGCATTGAGGTGCTTGTTTTTTTAACCTCTCTAAAATTACATTAATTTAACTTGCTGTGCAGCAAACCCTTTTGCATTCCAGCAATGTGTCATACAGGCTTCTGTCTGTGCTGATGCATGAAAGCATTGGCCACATACAACCATTCAATTCTACCGTTGGCTGTGCATGCCATACATGGCTTCCCAAGCAGGGAAATATGCCAAGATTTTGCACTGAAAGCTTTTAAAAAAAAAATATGCATGACCTCTTTTAGTTTTGTGTACCATCGATTTTCATTTTGCAAAAAGGCACATTTTAAAATTTACAAACATTTCTTGTTTATTAAGTCAACAGGGTTTTATATTTTAGGTTTAGTAGGAATTTTGGAAGTTGTGTTGTATTTGTGTGTGGTAATAAGATTTTAGTGTATTTTTCTTGAAAAAAAATATTTTTGATAATGTGTGCAAATATCAGGAGACCTGCAAAATCGCTAGCACCATATTTTTTTTCTAACAGTCCTGTGCTTTCAGAAAATATGTTTTTTTTTTTTGCAGACTCTAAAAGCTGTAAGTGGGAAAAATTGCAATAATGGTCTGGCCAGCTGAGGTTAAAAGTACAATGCAAGTCTTGGCAACACGAGGGTCAAACTTTTATCCAGATCTGTTAATACAGTCTGAAGCATGGCTTGAATTTTATTTTATAGAGAACTTTTTGTAATGGAACTACAAGTTGCTTTCAGCCCATTCGTTTTTCTCCACCGCCATAACCCCATTTCGAGGAAGGTTTATAAAAAATTGCTCTTACGTAATTTTGTGAATGCTGCCAGAAGTTGTATAACAAAGCTTTGGAAACAGACAAGCCCACCTTCCGTTGCCATGTAGATCAACACAGTGCACAAAATCCACAGGGTGGAGGTTATTGTTTCTGCTGGGAACGGTACCTGCAAAAACTTTCTTAAAACCTGTTTTTATTGCTCAGAATTGTCATGCATGCATGAATATTAGGGTTGCACAGATACCAAGTACAGTACTTGGTACAAGTACGAGTACATGTACAGATACTTTTGAGCTCCAAGACTAGACTAAAGAAAAATTCAAAAATTGGGAGGTAGCTGTCATTTGTAAGGAGCACACGGAGCTCCTGGGATTTGTACATCTCTGTTTTAATGTAGGATTTTGTTTTTATAAATATAAATAAAGGGATGCACAGATACCAGTTTTGCGAGTACGAGTACTGGTACTTGCCGAGTACTTACAAGTATGAGTACTGATACATTTTTGTTTGTCATGTGACAGTTTTTCTAAAACAATACAGACAATGATTTCAGTGGTGGAGTGCCAGAGCCAGGTCCCAGCTGCAACTCTGGTAGTTCTCATGAAAATGCCAAGTATCTGCACTGGTACTCGAAAAGTATCTGTGCATCTGTAATGAATGTAACAATTTATTCCACAATCTTTCCACTTGTACATAAAGGATCTTGGGGACATATACTTACCTACTTGGTGGTGGGGAACGGACGGGGGTTCTTTTTTAATTTGTCTGTTTCATGGCTTTCTTCTCCCTGCTTGCATTATTTCCCTACGTTGATTTTCCATTCTATTCTCCCTTACTTTCTTTTCCCTTTTTTTTCTTCTTTTACCCACAAGGATCACAATTGTTTTCCTGTTGTAGATATCTATGTTGTTAGTGGTCTACAAGATTATTCCCTGTATTATTACAATGTTTGTATAAATAGAAAAGATAAATATACACAGTGCATTCAGAAAGTATGCAGACACCCTTCACTTTTCAATTTTGTTATGTTGCAGCCTGTTACTACAGTTGTTTAAATTGTTTTCTCATTATTCTACACTCAGTACTCCATAATAGAGTGAAAACGTAATTTTAGAAATGTCTGTGAATTTATTAAAAATAAGAAACTGAAATATCACATGTACCTAAGTATTCAGACCCTTTATGTAGTACTTTGTTGAAGCACCTTTGGCAGCAATTACAGCCTCAATTCTTTTGGGGTATGATGCAACAAGCATTGCACACCTGGATTGGGGGATTTTCTGTCATTCTTCTTTGTAAATCCTCTCAAGCTCAGTCAGGTTGGATGGGAACCTTCGGTGGACAACAATTTTCAGGCCTCTCCAGAGATGTTCAATAGGGTTCAAGTCAGGGCTCTAGCTGGGCCACTCTAGGACATTCAAAGAGTTGCCTTGGCTGTGTGTTGTCTGTGTTGTCTTGGCTGTGTGCTTAGGATTGTTGTCCTGTTGTAAGTTGAGCCTTTGGACCAGTCTGAGGTCCCGAGCGCTGTGGAACAGGTTTTCATTGAGGATATTTCTCTACTGTTCTCCATTCAGCTTTCCTTCAGCCCTGACCAGTCACCCAGTGCCCTCCTGCTGCTGAAAAACAACCCTACAGCATGATCCTGCCACCACCATGCTTGGTGGTGGCAGCTGTTGGGATGGCACTGTTGGGATGGTATTGGGCAGGGAATGAGTGGTTCCTAGTTTCCTCCAGACATAATGTTTATGAAATAGTTCAATCTTGGTTTCATCAGACCAGAGAATCTTGTTCCTCACAATGTGAGAGTCCTTCAGGTAACATAGTAACATAGTATGTAAGGTTGAATAAAGACCACAGTCCATCCAGTTCTGTGTGTGTGTGTGTGTGTGTGTGTGTGTGTTTGTTTGTTTATCTTACTCTAGCACTTCCCATATCCCTGTAGATTCTGTGAACGAAGAAACTAATCCAAAAGTTTTGTGGCTGTATCAATGTCATCTGCAGATACCACCACCTGTGGAAGTGAGTTCCAAACTTCTACCACTCTCACAGTGAAATACCCCTTCTGAATTCTAAGATTGAATCCCCTCTCTTCTAACCTCTTGTTGTGTCCCCGAGTTCTCAATACAGTTCTGGGATTAAACAGTTTGTTCCTAATATTGGGGTCCTCATTGATGATTTTGAGGACTGCAATAAAGTCCCCTATTAATTGCCTCTTTTCTAAGGTGAATACATTTAGATTTTGAATGGGGTCTTCATAACTCAGGCCTTCAATCCCTTTAATTAATTTTGTAGCCCTTCTCTGAATTTTCTCCAGTTCCAGGACGTCCCTCCTGAGAGTCTGCGACCAGAACTGTACTGTATACTCGATGGGGCCGGACCAATGATTTATAAAGTGAAAGTATTACTCTTTGATCCCTTGCTACATTTCCTCTTTTAATAAATGCCAGTATATTGTTAACTTTACTGGCTGCTGCTTGGCAATGTTTACTATTGACAAATATGTGATCTATGAGGACCCTCAGGTATTTTTCTATGTCTGACTTCCCTAATGTAGCCCCCCACCCAGTAGTAGTTTGTACACATGTCCTTTACTCCCATGTGCATAACCTTACATTTTTCAACATTAAATCACATTTCCCATCTTGATCTTGTAGCCCATGCCTCAATTTTGCTTAGGAATACCCATTATCACTACTCTCTGGGTCTGTTCTTGCAGCCAATTTTCCACCCATGTGCATACAATTTCATCTAGACCTATGAACCTTAGTTTATGGGTTGAACGTTTGTGGGGTACTGTGTTGAATATTTTAGCAATGTCCAGACACACCACTACTGGTATTCCTTTGTCTAATTTAGCAAATGTTAATAGATTGGTCTGGCAAGAACGGTCCTTCATGAAACCATGTTGGTTACCACTTATGATACAAGTTTTATTTGCAAAAAAAAAAAATAGTTTTCCTTTTTTTGCAAACACTAAGCGGGCTTTCATGTGTTGCACAGAGGAGAGGCTTTTGTCTAGCCACTCTGCCATAAAAGCCAAATTGGTGGAGGGCTGCAGTAGTGGTTGTCTTTCTGGAACTTTGTCCCATCACCACACAGAATCTCTGGAGCTCAGTCAGAGTGACCATCAGGTTCTTGGTCACCTCTCTTACTAAGACCCTTATCCCCCAATTCCTTAGTCTGGCCGGGTGACCAGTATGTGGAGAAGTCTGGGTTGTGCCAAACATCTTCCATTTGAAAATTGTGGAGGCCACTGTGCTCTTGGGAATCTTCAGTGCAGCAAAATCATTTTTGTAGCTTTCCCCAGATCTGTGCCTTGCAATAATCATGTCTTTGTGCTCTGCAGGCAGTTCCTTTGACCTCTTGGCTTTTGCTCTGATACAGCATGCATTGTCAGCTGTTATGTCTTTTATAGAGAGGTGTGTGCCTTTCCAAATCATCTACAATCAATTTAATTTACCACAGATAGACTCCAATCAAGGTGTAGAAACATCTCAGCAATGATCAACAGAAGTGGGAGGCACTTGAGCTCCATTTCAAGTGCTGTTCCAAAGGGTCTGAATACTTGTGATATTTCAGTTTTTCCTTTTTCATACATCTGTAAACATTTCTAAAATTCTGTTTTCACCTTGTCATTATGGGGTACTAAGTGTAGACTAATGAGAACATTAAACAACTGTAGTATCAGGCTGATATATATATATAGTGATTTGAGTGCAGAATGTATGACACTATTTTTTTTTTCAAAGCTTCCTTTTTTTTTTTCCCCGCAGCTGTGCTGTAAATTTCTATTTATACAGACCTGAATTACAGATAAACCACAGCAAGACTGTATGGTGCCTTAACCATTCTGTCAAGAGTCCTGGTCTTAATGTGAGAGGATAATTCAGATGCACTCACTACTAAGCCTGTGGACTTTTTCCTCTGCAGATACCATCATTAACCTGACAAACAATAAATTGTCTTCTGAGCTTTGAACTATAGCATCCCAGGAAGCAAATACTCACACTAAGAAACATTTCAAATGCCTAGACCAGAGTCTGCAAGGCCTGCAATGAAAGGGTTTATACTCGGCTTGACACAAAAATCACATAAATTTTCCCCTAGAAATCCAAGTATATAGTATGCGTAGAATTGTTATCTAGTAAGGAACAGTGTATTATATAAATGATGATTTTTATAGTGTTCTTGTATAATCAACTTATCACAAGGACAAGATACTGCCATAAAGAATAAGAAATAAGTAACTGACTGCATTGATATTGAAGGTTAGGCAGATAAATGGGTAGCCAGATAATCATAGATAAAAGAAGCATTCAGCAACTGTGCTTACCTATAAACCTTTATTTGTATCACTGTAGTAAAAGTTTCAAATGCTGACCCAATTGTTCTGGAATCAGTTTATGCTGCTTTCCAAAAAGCACACATTCTGGACTCCTTTGAAGCCTAAATCCAAAATATCTGATCTTCTTGCACGGGAAAAGGAGGTAAGAGGAGACTCCCCTGTGGACGATTCTGAGGATGTGACATATCCCATAGGTGACTTTTCAAAATCAGAGAAACCTATATGGATAACACCCTATTGGAAATGTCAATTTCCCTACGTAACACACTTCAGAAAATATGACCTTCCTGATATGAAATTTTAAGAAAGATTTACACCTCAGGACAGGATCAATACCATGGAAAACCAAATGGGCCCTCACATCTGCCTCAAAGACTTCCTAGAAATGTTGTTGAGCGCATCCATTACTTCCATATCAAAGAAAAGCTGATGACGCTTAGTCACAACATTTCTTCATTACCACAACCTTACTCTAATATCACATTATACAGTGACCTGTCCCAAGCTACTGTGATGGCTCAAAACTGGAACTCTGTTCTATCACTAAAGTTCTAAGAAATTACAAAGTGGCATACAAATGGGGCTTTCCCACCAAACTTGTGATCACCGGGAGTGAGAACCCCCATGCCATTTCATTGATTGATTATGCTCACCAACTTCTTTGACAATGGAGTCTCCTCCCTCTGCCTGAATCTTCTCTGGATTGACTTTAAATGACTTTCAATTTCTTTATTCACCCTAAATCAAAGTTCTTATATTCTTAAACTGCTGTGGTTCTAGTACTACTAAATTCAGTTCATGCCATTCAAGTTTTCCTGGCTGGTTTTGTGTTAAGTTAGAATATTCCCTCCAACCCCTCCTTCAGGGTGCAATATTCCTTCAATGTTTGGAGACCCCTGGAGGGATGTCCTCTCCTTTTTATCAAGTTTTGTTTTTGTTCAGTTTCTCTCTTTTTGTTGATACACTTTATATCCTTTTTTACCGGATGGCACTTTATCTTTTGTCAACGGCTTCTTATTACTCTGGCTCGACATCTACACGATCACCTCACATTTCTAAAGCTGGCTGCAAATGTTATGGACACTACTATTTTTATCAAGATACGTTAAATGTGTTTGCATTTCCTACTACTTTCAGTATGAGTGTTAAACTTCTCCCCAATAATACTAAAAGTCTTAATAGCCTAATATTTTTTGGGTAAAATATAAAAGGTGGGGTCATGTCGGGTCAATAGATACCAAACATGTCAAGCCTAAAAATTGTGTTAGCCCGTGAAGCCGCAAAAAAACTACAATACACCAAATGTCCCATAGTGGACACTTTAAAAGCTTTTACTGCTCATCAGTTTAGTGTTAACAGTGATTTATGGCCCTAGAATTAGAAGCGATCCGGCAGCCGTATAGTCGTTGAATTGCTTGTACCTGAATAGCAATCGCTTGCTGTTTACACTGATATCAAGAAAACGGCTGCAGCAACTGCGTTCTTGGTATAACCACCCCAGTGGCTATACCAAGAACAGCCCCTTCTCTTGTTTGCTTTAAAAAGCTGTTATATGAGAGTTCTCAAAGCTCCAGCCAGTGTCCAATCACCTTATTATACCTGCATATTATGCAGTCATCTCTAAATCTGCCCTGTACTGTACCCCAAGTAACAGATTTACTGGTTAAATAAATAATACTTGTTCTTGGCGCTAGTGGAGCCTTTGCGATCCTCCAAATATGTCAGATGGTAACCATTAGGGGCTGTTCCTTACTGGATCAGGGAGTTCCCGTCACACATGCAAACAAAAATACAAACACCAGAGTGCCACCTCTAAGTATAATACCATTTATTCAAATGTCAATAAAAAGTACTCAATGTACTTACAAAGGCACAATGTACAGCGCTTTGGGCAGTCCTCTATGACTGCAATAACTCCACTGAAAACCGTCCTGAGGTTATTCATTTCCTGGTATAACCGCAATAGCAGCTGGCTTTGTGACAGGAGTGTCCGGCAGGTGCTGTTGCGGTTATACCAGGAAGTGCGCACACCGCCCGTTCAGCATTGCGGTCATCGGAAGCCCGCCCCTCAGGGGGGCGGGCTTGCGATGATCGAGAGTGCGATCTGCCTCTCCAAGATAGGCAGATCATACGTTTTTTTAATCCCTGTACAACCATCGCAAGACTAAGGTCTTGCGATGGTTGTAGAGTGTATGGCCACCTTTATATTGTACTCACTGGGCTAAGGTAAGAGAGGTAATCACAGAAGCAATTAGAGAAACCTAATTAATAGAAAATTAGAAATTATCTTCTATTGTATACAAAGATTTTACATGTATACCCTCAAAAGACAGATCCATGCTTGACTGGGGGCTTTCCTGCAGTCGAGGATGTGAGGTAAGCATGTACCTCAAATTATCTAGTTGTGCATCTAACTGCAGCGCATAGCTGGAGTTGTCATTAACAAATTAATGATTTTGTCATAAATAGGTTGAAAACTATTAATATTGCTATATTTTATCACTGTGTCACTTGACCCTGGGAGTGCCAGCATTGTGCTTTCCCCAAGTAGGTATAACAAAGAAAGACTTGTATGGTATGTCATTTTCAGTAATGTAGGTATTGGAATTGCTTTTAAAACATTTGTATTGATTTATTTAGTGTCTGCCGAGAATCTAGAGAAGACAATGAAGCACATGGAGCGACAGCTTCAACAGCTTGAGAAGGATTTGGAGACCTTTCCCCCGTCTGATGATGTACATGACAAGTTTGTGACAAAGATGTCCATATCCTTTTGACAGCTACATGCCTTATGTAGGGCTGGCTGAATAAGCTGAAGATTTACTTAACATTTTAAATGTGTTCCAGTAACCTCTGTGTGTTTTTTCAGCTTTCATGCTTCCAAGGCTATAAACAGTTTAGCACCAAAAAAGACTGCTTGCTGTGAGTAAAAGGTTTCTTCAAAAGCTGAGGCTGATAGTTCTGACAGAACAGACGTGAATTGTGTAAAGGTTCTTTTGTAAGATGAATTTCCTGTAGTGTAAATAGCTGTTTTCTTAGGTTATTTTTCCCCCCACATGCACATCCACATGCAGTGAGTTTTTCTCCCCTTCAGACATGTATTGAATGTGCACATATATTTGCACTGTTGCAAAAGTGCCCAACTAGAAGGCAGATACAATTGCCATTTTCGTCCATAAATTAAAACAACATTTTGGGGATTTCTTTTGTAAATGTATGTGCTACATTTAAGATTTCACACAAAAAAAGTGCTTTGATGGTGACCTAAAATATGTAATACATTTAGGTGTACGTTTAATAAATCGTGATAAAACTAGCTTTATCACAAGTTAACTTTACTCAGCAGATCTCTTTGTTTTTCTCGGCTGCACAGAGGCTGTTTAATAACCTGCGAAAAGAAAACGTATCACACGAAACAGCTGTGAAAGGCTGAGATAAGTCGTCAAGGTGATCAGTAGAGAAAGCAATGTGGGGAATGTATTCTGAGCTGCACAATGACATCCTTTGTGATAATCTACAATCCTCCTGACAGGATCATAGTTTACTCTGCCAAACCACCCAATAACAATATTAAAAAGCACCTCTATAGCAAAGTGCACCAGTTATTTCTCTGTTAAAATGATGAAAATTGCTAAAAAGCAGGATTTACATGTTCCGATTTGTTCAGCATGTACTAGTACAAAAACATGAATCAAACTACCAGAGGCGGCCACAATGCGAGGCAGTGATGGGGTTAAACATTATAAAGGGCCACTCTGATGGAGCCAAGCAATGTAAGTGGGCACTCTGACACATTCTGGAAATTAGAATGTTTGGTGTCCCTGAAAAAAGCCTGTTGTCCCGAGATAGGTGCATCAGCACTGTGTGTGTGCAAACACACTAGCAGCAGGTATTAATGCATCATAAACGGCGGACCATGGTGGCGAAATGGTCTTACAGACTGTTGTGTGGAGTGCAATGTTAACTGCATCTGCCTCTAAAACATGCTCCCCAGACATCCTTCAAGCTTAATTTGGTGGGCCTGTTTCTGAGGGAGACTAAGCCGTCAACAACAAGCCCCTAAGGTCACATGACCTTACTGAACTTTACCTCACACTACACAGATACAGTGAGGGGACTTGAAACTGCCACTGTCACTCTCATGAGGGAAGGGTGGCATTAAGACAGACTTCCCTCCTTTTCCTCTCAAGGCTGTGACACACTGCAGGCGAAGCAAAAAAAAAAGGAACCTTCCACTTCGCACCGCACCACAGCTTGTCTACACTGTAGTTTGTCCGGGCACAGCGGAGCTCGGGATCGCCAACAGCGGCGGCAACGGAGGGGGGTATATATATATATATATATTATAGTATATGTATTTATTTCTTTAAAAAGTCACAAAACAGCTAGATAGAATAGCACTAGGCTTTGAATAGAACATACCACTCAAACTTCTCCTCAGGACTGGAAACAGAGAAGAACTGAGTGACAGAGGAGGAGGTTCTTGTATCTTTGCTCAGTGCTTCTCGAGAAAAAGGCCTTTATCACCAGGTCTGACAGGGTGCTAAATCAAGGGTACTTTGCACAATACTTATCCAGTGATAAAGCTGTTCTCTACTTTTCTCCCTTTCTTAAACAGGTACATTCCCATTACTTTCTGTGTACGTATCACCAGGATGAGAAGAGGTGAGATATTTCAGTTCCTACCTGACTTATCACGGGTTATTAAACAGCGTTTTCTAGACTTTTCACTTTGCTAAGGTGAGAAAAGCCTTCTCACTGCTTATCACACTCTTTCACCGTTTATTAAACGTACACCTTAGTGCATTGACCTACTCCAATGTAACAAACAGAGCAGGACTTGACATGGTAAGGATAGCCTTCTAGATCAGATGTTTGAAAGGCAGGTGCAGCCTGATATCTATATTGTATATTTTCATGGCCATTTCCTATCCAAAGCCTGATTCAAGTGGCTAAAATGAACACCAGAAGACTAAAGACTGAAACTGGGCATAGTGTAAAAAGTGCATTTTGTATGATCTGAAGTCAGTTTTTTTTAACAAAAAATGTTTTAATGTTTTGCACATATGACAACAAAAGATACAAGAGAATACCATTATAAAGTCATAAAAGAATATCTGCACAGTAAAATATATGGTATTAACAATCTGTTTATACATTTCAGCAGGGTGGATAGAATACAATGACTGTGCATGACACCACCAGTCTCAAAATCACTACACACTAGCCATGGTCACATGCCTTATGTTACACTAGTTAATTAAAAGCAAGGTTAGTGGGCAAAAAAATACTCAGCACCACACATCCTCCTAGTAACCCTTGGGGTGGCTAGTGTTGTGTAGGCAGTGTGCCAGGAGATGGTAGGACAGGAAAAAAATAAATAAACCAACATTTAAGAAAAACAAGAAGAAAGGGAGAGGCAGGAAACAGGAGGGTAAGGCTGCAACTAACAATTATTTTCATAATCCATTAGTCAGGTGATTTATTTTTCTTTTAATTGGAAAACATTTTAATTCATTATTTAATATGTTTAATTAATTGCTAATTACAAAATAGTTATTTAAGAACTATTATGTAATTATTAAATATTGATTAATTATTTAATAATTTAAATGTTTAATGATTCAATTCACATATTATATTCCGTCTTTATTCATACAATAGTTGTCTTCCCTGGCATATGTCACATATGAGAAGGACTCCTCTCACCAGATGCTTTTGTCTGGGGTAATCAGATTGGTGGCACGCTTGCATCTGTGCCCTGAAACGTGGATTCATATGTGTGAGCTGATTGGCTAGACAATGCATTTTTCGTCTCACCACACAACTTTTGCAAAGCTGAGCGCGGGAGAGGATGTTGCTAGACGCACCGCTGCTTCCCTTTGCTGCATGCGGCTCTGTGTGCAGTTTGCCACGGGCTTCACGGGCTTAATTGTGTTTGCTGCCCAGCCGGTGTGTCCCCCCTCCCCATCTTTGTGCCCAAGCGCATCCACACTGTCTCTCTCGCCCCCCCCAGTTGTTATGACACTGACTCCACTCACTGTACACTCAGCACAGATACAACACATAATGCACACACAGCACACGTACAATGCATAGTAAACACCCAGTACACACAGCACATATAATACACACAGTACACATGCAACACATAATACACACACTGCACCCATAAAACACACATGCAACACATAATACACACACAGTACATATTATACACACATGCAACACACAGCACACATACAACACATAATGCACATACAACACATAATACACACGCAGCACACATAAAACACATAATACACGCACAATGCACACAATACTTACACCAGCTGTACCTTGCTATGCAGCCCATCCACAGTCCACTATGAGCAGCCCAGGGAGGAGGCGGCTGAGATATGGGGGAGGCTGCGGGTCCTCAGACAGTGCCGAATGGTCAGTCCACACTCAGTACGCGTTCGCTGGGACTTCTCAATATTTTCCCTCAGATGGCCCTATTCAGCCCATCCACAGTCCACTATGAGCAGCCCAGAAGGCGGAGGAAGCTGAGGCATGAGCAGACCGTGGATCCTCGGGTAGAGCCCAAACTGTCAGTCCATGCTCAGCATGGTGTTTGCCGAGACCCCAACACTTTTTCCTGGAGCGGCCCGGCCTGTTAATTACATTCTTGCGAGTGAGTTGGGGAAGGTGTGAGGAGCAGCCCATTTAATCGACTGACCAACTATTCGATTATGAAAATTGTTGGAAACCACCAGGATCCAGAGTGGGCTGTCATCAGGATCTAGCAATAGTCTGTCTTGTAGCTTAGAATAAATGGTTGGACTGCCAGTGTTGGTGGTTTGCAAGGTTTGAAACTTTCATTTTCAAAAGGGCCTCTCAGTAATTGTGTGTCAAATCACAATGAAGCATGGGCCTATTGAGATGGTACACACATATCTGAAATTTGGAGCAGTTTCCCAGGGCAACCAATCAGCTTCTCTCTTCAGTTTGTTCAGTCAAGATTTGAAAATGAAAGCTAGAACCTGATTGGTTGCCTTGCACAACTGCTCCAGCTTTTGATACATTCTCCTCATATAATTTAATTTTCATCATTATAAAACAGTATAATATTTACTAATTGTCAGAAAAGCTAAAAGACTTATAAAGATAAAACAGATTCCTGTTAAATGATAGATAAGACTCTGTATGGCTCATTAGTGGTTAAAGCTGCAGACAGTTGTGTCCTTCAACTCATTCATACTGCCCATACATGTTCTCTTAACACTATGCTCTTATTGTTAGACATAAGGAAAGCAGTTGTCATTCCATCATGGACATATTTGCTTTTTACACCCCATAGTTGGATCTAGGTCCTATATGTTTGTCCAATGGCAAAGGCCCACTACTGCAGATTTCTCTTGGATACCTTCTTAATCCACCGGGAACTAGGCAGGGCTGTCCTCTTCCCCCTATACTTTCTATTCTTGTGCTAGAGCCTCTTGCAATCACAATACGTTCATCAGGTGTTAAAGTCGAAGGCAACAAACTAAAATAAATGAATACTCTTTGCATATGACATCTTGCTACACCTCTCCACCCCACATTCTGTCAATTCTAATTCCTGAGCCCAGCTGACCACCTGTTGATATTTCCCTACATGTTTCCACTC
>NW_017308121.1:83028-85460 GCF_000935625.1 Nanorana parkeri | reverse complement strand
TCTCACATACACACTCACCGGCCACTCAATTCAATTGCTTGGTAACACAAATTGCCAATCAGCCAATCAAATGGCATTAACGCAATGCATTTAGGCATCTAGGCATGGTGAAGACAACTTGCTGAAGTTCAAACCGAGCATCAGAATATCAGAATGAGGAAGAAAGGGGATTTTAGTGACTGTCTGAGTATTTTAAGAACTGCTGATCTACTGGGATTGTGACACACAACCATCTCTAGGGTTTACAGAGAATGGTCCGAAAAAGAGGAAATATCCAGTGAGCAGCAGTTGTGTGGGATAAAATGCCTTGCTGATGTCAGAGGAGAATGGGCAGACTGGTCCGAGATTATAGAAAGGCAACAGTAACTAAAATAACCATTTGTTACAACCAAGGTATGTAGAATACCATCTCTGAAAGCACGGCAAGTTGAACCTTGAATCAGATGGGTTAAGCAGCAGAAGATCACACTGGGTGCCACTCCTGTCAGCTAAGAACAGAAAATGGAGGCTACAATTCGCACAGGCTCACCAAAATTGGACAATAGAAGATTGGAAAAATGTCGCCTGGTCTGATGAGTCTTGATTTTTAGCTGTGACATTCAGATGGTAAGGTCAGAATTTGGTGTAAACAACATGAAAACATGGTACCATCCTGCCTGGTATCAATGGTTCAGACTGGTGGTGGTGTAATAGTATGTGGGATATTTTCTTGGCACAATTTGAGCCCGTGATGCTATCATGTCAATATGGACCAAAATCTCTGAGGAATGTTTTCAACACCTTGTTGAATCTATGCCACAAAGAATTAAGGCAGTTCCGAAGTCAAAAAGGGGTCCAACCCAGTACTAGCAAGGTGTACCTAATACAGTGGCCGATGAGTGTATATATACTGTGTATATATGTATATATATCAGATATTTCGTCCAAGGTCTGCCCACCCTGATGCGTTTCACCCAATCACAGTCAGAGAGATCGGGTGAAACGTCAAGGGCAGAACTTAGGTCGAACACCGGTCATGTGGCCCAAGCTTCAATAAACTATCCCAGCAGAATCCGTTGTGTCGGCAGTTTTTCTTCTGTTTTTGTATGGGCTTATATTGGAGCGTGGATGTGCTCCCAGCAGCAAGCACCCGGCTAATTTTTTCCCTGAGCCATGGGAGGTGTGCTTATTTTGTGTGATCCTGTGTACAATGTGGCAGGTTGTGTTAAAATGCACGCTACCTGATCAGTCCATACTCTTTTATAAATGCACAGAGTGTTAACATGTTACTGTAATTTCAAAAGTTGTTTTCACGATGTTTAAATGTGCAGTATTCATTAAAATAATACCAGGATATACTGCCATGAAGATTTTGGATCAACCATTTCCTATTTTGTAGTAATCACAAACATAAAAAGATGGGGTTTTGAAGGTACCAAATTACAATTCCAAGGCAATTGAGGGTAAAGTATTTTGTATTAAATAGAGATTAAAAAAATATATATTCAATTAATATAAAATTCATTTATGAAAACCTCCAATCAGATATCTCCTAAGAGACTCACTCCACTAATACTTTACATACTTTATGATCCTTGGGTCAATTATGAATCAGTGTCAGTATAAGGCCTGGTCACACCTGAACGTTTTGTAGCGCGTTCAACGCTCGACGAATGCTCTACAAAACGCTCAAACATCTAAATCCCATTGTATTCAATGGGTCTGGTTCACACCTTGCCGTATTTTCACCCGTCCCAACGCGATACAAAACGGCCTACGCCCAAAGTAGTACATGTACTTCTTTGGGGCGTTTTGGTCTCGCGTTTCCATTGGGCTACAGCCAAGTAGCCCTCGGAAACGGGCGTTTGTTGCGCGTTTTTTTACCGCGAATCGTGGTAAAAACACGCGACAAACGTGCATATTCAATACGCCTAGGTGTGAACCCAGCCTAAAGCCTAACTTCCTCAAATGAAGCCTCTGAAAAGTAAAGTGTGCTACAGCAGTGGTCATTTAATCAGAGGCACAACACTTCCAGTGCACCTATCTTGTTCTTACATGTGCCAGTTGTGAAGACAGATTGCTTTTTCCTGTATGCATCATGATTTAATGTCAGAATGGAAAAAGCTCCTAGATGTAGAAACATCTGGTTTGGAAGAGGGTTGGGAAGTTCTGGAACTGGAGAGGTTAATGTATCTAGGCAACAAATAATCGTTGTTGATTTAACCATCATTAGTGCAACAGCATATTTATAGCTTTGACTTTCTGCAAGTGCGCTCTGGTTTAGCCTGTATATTTGTTTCCACCTAATCTTGCTTCCTAGATGATCCTTGACACAGGGTCTTCAGTCAATCACCTAATAGTTGCAGTTCATTCTTATATACTTGATTTAAGTGGACCTGAACTCAAAAGGTAAACATTTGCAGTCTTTTTTTTTAAAGCAAAACTGTTTATTA
>NW_017308121.1:76058-82983 GCF_000935625.1 Nanorana parkeri | reverse complement strand
TATTGAAAATATGTAGAAAGTGTTAAAAAAAACTATACATTTGTGACTAAACACAAACATTTACTATAAACAATCACCTTAATAAAGCCTAGATTTAGAGGGAAATGGAAAGAACCACAACGTATTAGGTAAAATAAAAAGAAGGAAGAAAATTAAGAGAAGGAATGTGAAGGTGCACAAGAAAGATCATGTAACTCCAGGTGGAGTACTTGGTCTGTGACAGTCTCGCGGAAACCATGGGATGTGCTGGAGCAGGACGTTAATTTCCTTTTTTTGTGTGTCGAGAGCCTTAGAAAAAAAGTTTGACCACGTTTAATTACATCTATTTTTGCAGGAAAAGTGAAACCGGAGGTCATGGGTGTCCAATAAAATCAGATGTATTAGTCTGGGAGGTGTAGGATTTAGCCATTGCGGTAGAATAGCTTTGTTGGCCACTAATAGACACTAAATTTCTCCCTATGTGTTGGGAGAATTTCCCTGTGCTTAAAAGCACGTGTATTACGCTCTTTTGTGCAAGGAACGGAGGTACCTCTGTAGAGTCAGACACGATGCTGGTTCAAGCTGGAGTCAGTGTAGAAAAGGGCAGAAGAGACCCCCAACTCCTTAATTTATTAAGGTCAAAGGACGACGCCCAGTGGGAGACGGCTTTTTAACATCAGCCAGTCAGCCAAGAAAGTACAGGTACATATCAAAAGGAAAAGGGGAATACACCAACATGGCCGAACAGTGAAATGCACACCTTATCCCTGTAACACAAGGGAGGATGAGTCATGTTCATTGTCCCGACCGGCCATGTGGTTGCCCATCCCCCATCATCGTCAGCATGGACCCCATTCAATACTGCTCAGAGTGACCAGTATCTAGTAAGATCATTCTACTTGTTCTTATAGGTCTGAGACTATCTGAGGAGACATTGGTAATGCGGCTATCTATATACGGTACCAGTATACGGACAAGGCAGATTATCAATGTCTTCTTATAAAAACAGATATGTATCCAAAAGGGATAGCGCAGTCACAATAGAGGTATAATACGCATTTTGTTATACGGACTGCAATTCACTAATGTGTACATACGTTTGAAGGCAAGGAGCCCAGCGCATTGCACTTAGTACTCACAACCGGCAAATGCCTCCACACGCTGAACATGTCTCCAAGCCCATGAGAAGGTTTTCATACTGACAGTTTTCTCGCTGGTCCCGATTCAACCCAAGTACCCTCTGCTAGAGCGTTCCTCGGTTACATCCGACACAGGGAGACAGATGACAATACCTAAAACACACACATCCTAGAATAAAATGTCCACATAATTCCATATAATAAAATTTCCACGACAGTGTCTACTGTTGACCTGGTTTTCTAAATCATTTTTATCTCTGTGTGCTAGGAGCACTGTTCCTCGGCTGGCTCTTCCTTTTCTATGTCAGATGGGTCCACTTCCTGAGCCTGTTTTCTCTCATGGCATGGCTATTTTGCTGGTCTGTCATGCGTTCAGTGATTTTTTTTTTTCATTGCTGTATACAAGGTTGCTATGGACAATGCTTGCACCTTTTTTGTGTCTTCCTGTACAGAGTCACTAGGTGCTTTCTGCACGGTTGTTAAGACAGTTTTTTCTGTCTTTTTGCTAGTGTCTGCGTTCTAACCATGGGGCGCAGTTCACACTGATCCTCAGGTTGCTGCTTGCCTAGGATCTTTTGAAGCTCTCAGACTGCTTTCACCTGTTGTCAACGACTGCACATTTTTGCATTCCTATAGTCTGTGTGATGTCCTCTGCTGGGTGTGTACTATTTTGGCTGTCCCACATACGGTGCTCTGATGACCTCTTTGGGGATGCACTGGTGTTGGAATCCCACGGTTAGTTGCTGGGGTCCTTTCACATTCTTGTTTGTTCTTGCAGGCCCTGCCTTGTCTTCTTGAGTGTTCATACCTGCTGTCCTTTCCTATTCGGTTCAGGTTGTGGTGTTTCCACCCTTCATGGGTTGGTGGTTGAGCAGACTTTTAGGCATTGCTAAGCATGTTTCTTTATGGAATAATGTACTGTCTTTACACCTTGGACTCTCTTGTTGGAATGTCTCCGAGAAGTGGGAGCACTCTTCTGCCCCAGTGAGGTGACCCGGGTCTCAATCTCATCAGGCATTAACCTTCCACCAGGATATATTCCTATTGTTTTTATTATGCCCTCTTGCCTCACCTATCCCGGCTGTTTTGTAGTTGAGGGTTAACCCCATCGCAACCCAGGACCCCTGGATCCTTTGAGCTTGCAGATTAGTCTGTTTCAGCGTGTGGGTGGGGAGATGCCACCATTCTGGGGTTGAGGGGTGTTTGGCGGCTCTGATTGGGGAATCCCTGCACCAGGAGTCTAGTTTTCCTGTCTATGCGTAGTTAGGGTTCTTCCCCATTCCAAGGCTTGAGTGGTCTGTTGCCCTGGCAGCCTGGTTGGGAAGTGTCTCCACTGTTTAGGTACTGGATGTAGTTGCCCGGGGCCTTTGGCTAATATTCTGCTCCTGCTCATTTCATGGTTTCCGGACTCCTCTTGTTCTGATTTGCTGATCTTCATGCTACTTTATGGTTACTGTAGCTTGAGGGGTTGTTACCATTCCCCTTTTTTTCTCTGCCCCCATTCAAAGGGGTTTCAGTCCTTTGCTGGGTCTGTAATTTGAAGATCCTCTTTCATGCATACCTCTGTTACACCTGGAATCCCTGGGTCTGTTTTTATCTTCTGCTTAGGGGCCTTTGCTTTGGTCATCGGGGTTCCTAGCTGCTGGTCCATATTTCCAGAGTTTCTGTGTTTCCTTTATTTCCTCCGGGTTTTCAACCTTCCGGGTCCTAATTTATGACTTGTTTTTGTTTTGTTTTTTTTGCACCCTTGGTGCTCTTTGGGCTGCTGATTTGAATGTTGACCTGTATGCTCTTCAAGGCATTTTATCTGGGGTGTCTGGACAATTCCTCTTAGGACCCTGTCTGCGCAGACTCTATCCGATGCTGTGATGAAGCCATCTGAGATTTAGAATCATTTCTGTTGGGTGCTACCCTTCTGGTTTCAGTATGGGATCCAATTTTTTGTATTTGCCCTAGGTACAGTTCAGTCTTCCTCAAGAGATCTTCAATCTCACAGCTACTAATTTTATCACAGTGTTCCAGGAGCCACCCGACTCTGTGTTCTGCATGGGTGCCCTGGCCCTGATGTTAGCCTCCTTCGAGGCAGTTCCCTTGATTTGCACTGTTTGCAAATGCTTTGCAAATGCTTCTGTCGCCGTAAATTCCATGAGGCCTTGGTCCGGGTAGATCTGCCCCTTGCACTTTCCTCGGTCAGGGGTTGTTTTCTGCCCCCATGTCCTGTTTTAGCAACTTGTGCTTCTGGTAAGCAGCATTCTGATATTTCTGCCTTAGGGTAATTGTGGATTTCCCCCACCCCTCGATAGACAGTGCTTTGGACGTCCCTGTGGTGAGAGATTCAAGATCTCTGCTGCGTCCTTAAAATGAACAACAGAGATAATAGGATTTCTGTACTCACCATAAAATTATTTCCTTTGTGTTAATTGAAGGACACAGCACCCGCCCCTCTGGTTGTTTGGTTGTGTCCAGTTGTTCTCAATGTACTGTTTTGTGACAAACTGAGCTGCCCTACCAGATGGGGGGTTGGCCACCGTCAGCAAGGAGGATTTTACAGTGAGTACAAAAATCCTATTTTAATGTGGTTTGGTAGAAACAAAATTTTGAAAATGAACATATTACCCTTTCTATTTTCCCTGTTCCAGACTACCCCCATTTTGCTATCCAAACATTTTTTTTGATGACTCTCTGTAAAGAATTTCTTAATTTTGTCTGGAAATGTAAACTTTATAGGATTGATCACCCAATTTCCTCTCTCACAAAACAACAGTGAGGCATTGGCTTCTATGATCCTGTACTGTACTACCAGGCAGCTCACACTGCATGTGCCTTAGTGTATGGATTTTAAGTTAAAGAAATGGGTCTCTCTATAACAAGAATTTTCCTTGACCCAATTGGTGGCCCTCCCCTAGTGCCCCTTAAAGGAAATTTAAACTCTTGGGTTTTTTTTGCTTATATTTACTGCTAGCAAGCAGCAGATCTATGCAAAAACATTTTCAAAAATAAAAAAGTTACCAAAAAGGCAATTAACCGCTGTCTCCGCTGTTCACTCCCGTCTGAAGATCTGAAGCTTCTCGAGCGGCCATGAAGGATGATGAGGCGGGCACATGTGCAGTAGAGATCTTTGGAGGGGAAAAGAGGAGAGACACAGTGGAGGTGAATGCATGCAGCCGGGAGCATGCACTTTGGACCGACACCGTGGGATCCAAGGAGTCTGCTCTGGATCAGAGATCAGCACTATAACGCACAGGCAAGTATTTGTAATGAACTGGATCTCAGCTACGGATCAATGAACCAGCTTGATTATTAACAGTGTGTGGTATGTAACACTATTCCTCATACAGGAAGATAATTAGAATGTTCATATCATTGAAATGGTTGGCAACATGCGTTGCTGAGGGAGGCCACAGTCTGTAGCAAGTTGAGAAAATCTTGGGGAAGTTACTTCACTTCTTGAGATTCTCATGAAACAATAATAGGCAATGGTAAAATAATAATACTTGCAGTTTAGTAGCTATGCAGGGTGTCCTTGGGAGCCTTCTGGATACAACGCAGTCTGTGAGCAATTTTGTAAATAGGATGCATGCAAGTTGCAGAGACTCCTGCAAGTCAGAATAACTTGCTACGGTCTGAACAGGGTTAACAGCCAGGTGGAGTTGTAGCTTCGTGTCAGTATCTTGGTGGTGTTGAGAAGCAAGGGTTAACAGCCAGGTGGAGTTGTAGCTTAGTGTCAGTATCTTGGTGGAGTTGAGAAGCAAGGGTTAACAGCCAGGTGGAGTTGTAGCTTTGTGTCAGTATCTTGGTGGAGTTGTGAAGCAAGGGATAACAGCCAGGTGGAGTTGTAGCTTAGTGTCAGTATCTTGGTGGAGTTGAGAAGCAAGGGTTAACAGCCAGGTGGAGTTGTAGCTTCGTGTCAGTATCTTGGTGGAGTTGTGAAGCAAGGGTTAACAACCTGGTGGAGTTGTAGCTTAGTGTCAGTATCTTGGTGGAGTTGAGAAGCAAGGGTTAACAGCCAGGTGGAGTTGTAGCTTCGTGTCAGTATCTTGGTGGAGTTGAGAAGCAAGGGTTAACAGCCAGGTGGAGCTGTAGCTTCGTGTCAGTATCTTGGTGGAGTTGAGAAGCAAGGGATAACAGCCAGGTGGAGTTGTAGCTTCGTGTCAGTATCTTGGTGGAGTTGAGAAGCAAGGGTTAACAGCCAGGTGGAGTTGTAGCAACGTAGTCAGTGTATCTTGCTAGAGACAAAGCAAGGCAAGGTTAACAGCCAGGTGAGGTTTCAGCTAAATGAGTGTCTCTCTGATTTGGAAACACAGTAATGCAAGGCAGCTTTACAGCTTGAAGTAAGGAGATAGTTCCCAGGGTGGAGAGCAGTTAAAACTGCTGTTGAGAGAGGTTCAGCTATAGCAGTCAATTGCTGGCGTTCATTCCTTTGCTCTAACACTGTGTAAATGAATTGCAAGGCTCAAACCACATAGGAAGGAGGAGCTGTGTGATGTCATCGTCGGGGAGCTGGAGCTCCACATCGATCACAAGACGACGGACAGGAGAGTATATTACAAGCACCAGCGCTAGATGGATTGCTGAATGCAAGTGGAAGGAAGAAGATGATCAGATCAAGAGGCATCATTTAAGGTAGGGATGTCCCAATGCCACTTTTTCAGGTACAAGTACTTCCCCTCATGTACTTGCCGATACCAATTACCGATACTTTTTCTTAAAGGGACAGGTGACTTTAAATGATCCATAGTACAACTACATGTTCTGTATTATGGATCATAATTTAACCTATTCATGTTAGCAGCGGAGAATTGTAACTCTATTGCTGGAGTGTAGTGGAGGTATGTGCTGTATATATGCACTACATATACATTACACACGTCCAGTATTCTATAGCAATAGTTTTACAGCCAGCCTCGTCCCACCTTCCCTCACTCACAGTTTCACGCCGATCCCTGGTGCCTCTTGTAGTCGGCGCTGGGCAGGATTGCTTCCTCGCATCTAGGTGCTCAGCTTGTGAGAGGCACTCACAATTCTGCCCTGCTAACATGAATGGGTTAAATCATGATCTGCAGTACATATGTCCTGAACACTGCAGTAATAGAATTACAATTCTCCCCTGATAACATGCATAGGTTAAATCATGATCCATAGTACATAACATGTAGTTGTACTACGGATCATTTAACCCATTCATGTTAGCAGGGGATCATTGTAAATCTATTGCTGCAATGTACGGGACATTTGTGCTGTATATGTACAGTACATATAGATATACAATTCTGCACTGCTAACATGAATGGGTTAAATGATCCGTAGTACAGGGCTACATATCGTGTACTATGGATCATTTAACCCATTCATATTAGCGGGGGATAATTGTAAATGTATTGTTGCAGTGCACACTATATGTCGTATATAATACTTGTACATATAGAGTGCCTGCAACAATACATTTACAATTATCCTCTGCTAACATGAATGGGTTAAATTATCCATAGCACAGGGCTACATACAGTTCATTTAATCCATTCATGTTAGCAGAGGATAATTGTAATTGTATTGTCTGCACTGTATGAGCAGTGTGTACTCTATATGTGGTACATATAGAGTATATACTGCTCATACAGTGCAGACAATACATTTACAAATAAACTTTGCAGCATAATAGTGCCCCCCCCCTGCCCTCACTCACTGTACCGGAAAGAGCAGCGACGAGTCAGCGCTGGTCCAGTGGGAGGAGCTACAGGTGGGGTCCTAATTTAGCTGGCTCAGAGGTGCCTGCCAGCTAAATTAGAATCCCACCTGTAGCTCCTCTC
>NW_017308121.1:71460-75721 GCF_000935625.1 Nanorana parkeri | reverse complement strand
CGGTGGGCGGCGCTCCAAGCGGGGTCACCTGGCAGTCTCCGGCCACCTAAATTAGGATGGAGACTGCCAGATGACCCCGCTTGGAGCTCCGCCCACCGGAGCAGCAGTGACGCGACACTCGGCGAGGTAAGTAAGAAAAAAAAAGAAACAGCGCAAGCTTGGGCGCTAGGCTTCAGGGCATTTTGACAAGTACAAGTACTTGTCAAAATGCCTTGTATCGGGCCCAATTCCGATGCTAGCATCGGTATCGGGACATCCCTAATTTAAGGTAAGTCCTTAAAGCAGCATGGGGGGGGGGGGAAACACTTGTGATACTTGACAGGTTCTCCCAGGTCATTTTCGCCTTTATCAATTTCTGTCAGGGAATGACCCTAAACAGATGTTTAGGTACAGGGTATGACATCTCCCATCGTAGAGTGTTGTGCAACTTCACCATTTTTTTTGGTTGATCCAAAAGTCCTGAAAGACTTCCTTTAGGTCAGTCCTGAAGGGGGGAAGTGTGGTGTTCCACGCTCCTTTTTTGATATACTTTGCAGTGAACAGGGCGCAGTTAGGTACACATTGTCTTAGTGCTATTCTCTACTCATACAGCCTCCTGATGGTTGTGTCCCTTGTTATACCTTGTGGTGGAAGAAAGACTTTTGACCGCTGCTCAGACCAATTTAATCAATAATTTTGCTCACAAACCCTCCATAGCAAACAAATTCCTAGAGGCAAATTATAAGCTCCTTTCTAGATGGTATCTTGGCCAGCAGAGGTTGCATACATTATTTCCTAACAGCTCTTCCTTGTGCTAGAGATGTAAAAGGAGAGTCAAAAGGAACTTTCTTGCATATCTTTTGGGATTGTCCGTTTCTCCAACCGTTTTGGACATCCATGCGTGACCTGATTTACAAACTGACAGATATTCATTTGGGTCTTGCCCTTGCCACGTACTTCACCTCCAGAACCTCTCTAAGGCACAAACACAACAGGTATATAGCCTTGTGGGGGCTTTTAAGCTATGCAAACAAGGCCTTCAGTTGAAACAAAATTAAAGTTTATTCAAAACAATTAAAACATGGTAGATAAAAACATTGCAAAGTCATGCATGAAGTACATATTACAAAAAAAGCTCCAATATTTGAGTACTGATTCCACATTTACTTAAAGTGACATTTAAAGTCAAAGTTTTTTTCCCCCTTCTCAATCCTGCTGTAGGGACTTACCTTAAATGATGTCTCTTAATCTGATCTTCTTTACTGTCCTTTTCAGCTGTCCCTCCAGCGCTGGTGCAGGTCTCCGATCCAGCACCAACTTCTCTGCCCTCCTCTACTCTGATGTCCCACGGTGTCTGTGCGGTTGCACGCTGCTCCATAGACTTACCTTGTGTCTCTCCTTGTCTCCCGGCCGAACATCTGAAGTGTGCATGCGCATGCCCCAAGATACTTTGCGGCCACCCAAGACTCTGCAGATGTTCGGACGGGAGGTTTTTTTGAAAATGTTTTTTCCATATATATATATAAATGCAGTTTGAGTCCCACAGTGTCGTGATGCGATAGCACTGAAGTGGTAGTTCACTCATTGCTGTTTCCTCAACATGTCTCGTCATACATGGCTGTTGTAACAGGAGGATGTTACAATAAGTGTGGACCAGTAGAAACAGGAACATGGGCTGGAGCTATGGGAGCATGCCCGGACGCTGATTACCACCAGGGGGCCGCAGGAGGGGCAATCGCCGTGCAAGGAACATAACATCAGATGCATGGCCTGTGCTGACATGTCATAGGTTCCCATTACTCCCTCCGACGTCCACATAATTTATAATACTACAGTATTATAAAATATATAGGTTATTAGTAGGGTTGCACAGATACCAAGTACAGTACTCGATACAAGTACATGTACCGATACTTTTGAGCTCCAAGACTACACTAGAAAAAAATTAGGAGGCAGCTGTCATTTGTAAGGAGCACACGGGGCTCCTGGGATTTGTACATCTCTGTTTTAATGTAGGATTTTGTTTTTTATAAATTTAAATAAAGGGATGCACAGATACCAGTTTTGAGAGTACTGGTACTTGCCGAGTACTTCCAAGTACAAGTACTGATACATTTTTGTCATGTGACAGTTTTTCTAAAACAATATTGACTAATGATTTCAGGACAGTGGTGGAGCACCAGAGCCAGGTCCCAGCTGCAACCCTGGTAGTTCTCATAAAAATACCAAGTATCTGCACTAGTACTCGAAAAGTATCTGTGCATCCCTAGTTATTAGGAATGTTAAATTGTGTACATTAGCATATGTATATCCTATTTCAGCCACAGTCAGATGCATTGCAGGATATCTTGGGGGTGTTCCCAATGCTCATATAACTCCCATCAAACACCACAGGGTGCTATGCCTGAACTCCTTTCCTGGAGATGGGATTTCTCATTATCACCTCACTTGCCATACCTCCTGTGGGGATAAATACCATGGCCTCCAGCACTGATCAAAACAGCTGGCTTCTTTGATGACCCAAGTATTCTTAGATTTAATATATGAAGGTAAATATTCAGTAGATTTAGTATTTGAAAAATGTGGCACAGTCCAACATAGGGACTTTGTGATTTATTGACATGCTAATCAGTCCTGAATACCAAACCTAAAACATTAAGCAGTTCTAATCATGCATGGTGAAAGTGGAACTTTGTGTACAAATCCTTAGAGTGCTGTAAAATGCCCATTTTAAATAAAGTTAATATCTATCCCTACTTTAAAACTTTAGTTTGGAATTAATATTCTTCCTATTTATATTGTTTTGACAGTATCTGTAATTTCGACTTATTGTGCCACCTTATTTCTCCACTAAATACTTGCTAGAGACTGTATCCTGCTCCTGCATGACGCATCCCAATAGACAGACAATAACTTTGAATCCACAGACCTGCATATGGCTTATGTTAGTGCCACGTGATCTCACTAATTAGAGAAGCACACATTGAGGCAAACAGATTTTCCAGCAAATTAATAAGAAAAGAATGTTTCATATAAAGGTTAGATAATCCAACACAGCACGAAGAAACTTGGATTTGTTCTGTACATTTAATCCTAAAAGAGGAGAAGTTGAATATTTTTTTTTCCTTTTGTGCTTAAAAGACATATCACTCATAAAAACAGGCAGCATGAAGTCCGTAACAGGAAAGATGAACCTTGTGTGAAAGCTTTTTTTAAAAGGAGGTGGCATATTGTTTAATGGCCATTTCAACTTTCACATTTCCCAACTAAAAATATTAAAAGTTGGTGGACTCTAATTAGACTCACCAACTTTGTGTTCTTCTGTGTTCTGGCAGTTCAGCCTGCAAACTTATGTAGAGCTGCATTTTTTGATTTAAAACTAAATTATTGTCACTTGTCAGCAAACTTTAGTTGATAATTAAAAAAAACTGCTGGGGAACCTGAAATAGAAACAAAGTTGCCTTTTGGTTCTATTCTAGTTCTGTAGTTCTTATTATGCTTTAGAGTTATTATGGTAACCTGTGTATGTGCCCCTTCATCCTGTTTTCTTCCTACCACGCTAGGTATGGAAGCAGATCAAGGCTAGTGTGGTCAGTTTGCATCTGTGCCTTCTGCTTTAGAGCTATAGGTTACTGTGACTATGCATGACTTACCTGTACCAGTGATGGAACTACCGCCATAGAGACCCATGCAGCCAATATAGGGCCCACCGGGGACAGAAGGGTCCCGGCCAGGAGCAGGGCTTAAAGTCCTCCCAGCTTGACTTGGGCCATGCAAGGTTGAGAAAAAAATAGGGTAGGTCGGAGAGCCCCTGTGCTCTTAGCATTCATCTGGTAAAGTATTGGCTGCTGCTGAGCACACTGAGAATGTCTCCCTCCTGGAGTGATTTACAGACACAGAGCAGATCCCCCTTTCCTGTAGAATCGGCCCTGGCTGGAATCAGTGTGAAGGTGAGTGAGAGCGCTGTGCCCTTGCCAAAAGAGCTGCAAATAAAGTGCAACTTTGGCAGCTGGGTGACAATGGAAATTGCTTCCAGTAATGACACCAGGCCAGTGCAACTTCTCCGACAGACGACAGGCCCCAGTATGAACTACACATCCCAGCATGCCCTCTTCTGACAAGGACTACACACTCCAGCATGGGCCACACATCCTAGCATGCCTTCTCCTGACAGGGAGTGCACATCCCAGTGTGAACCACACATCCCAGCATGCCCTCTGCTGACAGGGACTACATGGCATTACTTTTTTTGGTGGGGGTAGGTTACGGCGGGGGGGGGGGG
>NW_017308121.1:69622-71106 GCF_000935625.1 Nanorana parkeri | reverse complement strand
GGCGGGGGGGGGGGCCCTATGATTTCTAGTTAAGCCCCTGGCCTGTACCCCCATGGTCAGACCCTCCCTGTCCAGCTCTTCCCTTACAGGGCACTGTATGTGTCTGTACTCCCATGGTCAGACTTCTGCTTACACGTCCCCAGCCCTGCACAGTTGATTAGTGGCTGGTATATGTGACAATATGTCACTTCTTGTAAGCATAGGGGAAATAAGGTATTTATCTTTTCTTTTTTTGTTATAATTAATTAAAAAGGTTTGCCTTAAGTTAGTATTCTACATCATTGAAATGTTTTAAGATAGGTGGGGTTCATGTATACTTAAAAAGAGAACCATAACCACACCATTTTTTTTTTTTGCTTTAGTTCTCTTTTGGGTCACAGGAGTGCATTTTCTAATGTACTCCTGTGACCCAAAGTCAGCATATAGCAGGCTACCGCCCAGTATATGCTGACAGCGCAGAGCTGCACTGCAGCCGGGAAAGATGTTGGGATCCACTCTCCACTACCTGATTGACAGCTGGCTCTGCTCTAGAGCCAGTGGCAGCTGTGCCCGCCCCCTCCCCATCTGTCCCTCCAATAAACGCTAAAGGAACATAGAGGTGGGGGGAATCCTTGTGGGGAGCAGTTACTGACAGTCACCACTCTCTGCAGGGAGTAGCTGTGAGCTGAACGATCAGCAGTTGTGAGTACTCAGTTCTCGGGCTATAGAGCTGGCATGTGGAAGCTGCAGTGTCACACTCTGGCTCAAACTATTGGGAGGGTACATTTCACTCTAACAATGGTTTTCCTTTAAGCTTCTAGTGTGCTTTGCTTAGTACTGTGTAATTCACAGGATTACTAGGTAACTATAAAGAGAGAAAAGTATAAAATAAGTAAACTAATGCTGCCACCTCATCTAAGGACTGTTAAAGTTTGTGATACTCTTTAAAGATCTGGTAGTGTAGCTTTGGCTCTGTATTTAGGACCATTGCATATCTGAAAGGTGAACCTCTGCCTCGGTTTGACTTTTTTTTTTCCCAGAAGGATGAATGAAAGCAAAACCACAATGTAATCCTACCACCACCATGCTTCATCATAGGGATGATGTTTTAAATCGAATTATCTGCTCTGGATTCCCATATGGCATATGTATCGCATATAACTGTGATCACATCAGACCAGATAACAGTTTTCTATGTTTGCTGTATCTTGTTTTTCCTTAGCTGTGTTTATTTTTCTCATTACTCTTTCATAAAGCTCAGATTTATGGAGTATGCATGCTATACAGATAATTGTGCTGTAAATGTCCGGCTTCTCTCCCATCATAGCTGTGGATATCCACATCTCGTTCAGTTACCATTGGCCACATAGATGCTTCTCTGACTAATGTCCTTTTTTACCTGGTCACTATTGTCATGGAAGACTTTGTCTAAGCTGTTAAAGTTGAGCCATAAATTGTATTTTTAGCAATAGATTTAGTGTCTGGGGTATATATATATGTATATA
>NW_017308121.1:54295-65865 GCF_000935625.1 Nanorana parkeri | reverse complement strand
TTCTCCACAACTTTTTCTTGAACTTGTTTTAATAACTCTTTGTTGATGATTTTGTTTTAAATGTTATTGATTAATTCCTATAGCCTTACAGGAATGGTTATTTATTTTCAGAGCATGTAATATTCTTATTCCACATAAGTGTGGCTTCTGAATGTTGTTGGCTGTTGTAGAGCTCAGTGTCTGGAGGGGGGAGGGGTTATTTACCATAATTGTTTTAATCATTTGGAAACCCATGCAACTTCCAGCACAAGGGGCGAAGGGGGTTCTTCACAGTAAGATCAGTTAGGGTCTGGAACTCACTGCCACAGGCGGTGATTTCAGCAAATAATGTGGAATTGTTCAAGAAACTTTTGGACGATTTCTTAAGGGACCGTAATATACAGGGGTACGGGTACTCCTAGAATGAGATCCTAATAGGTTGGACTTGATGGACTAATGTCTTTATTCAACCTCAAATACTATGTAACTATGTAACTATGTAACTGTGTCCACTTCATCAATGGTGTGTCATATTGTGTAGATCAGAGACATAGGGGGTGATTTACTAACCTAAACACACACACACACCAGGTGTGTGTGATTTTCACACAGCAAAACGTATTTATCAACCAAAAAGTCTCTAAAAGCATATTTCCACTAATGCCATATATGGAAAAATCATGCACATGATGCATATATAATGCTGCTTCACAGTTTAGACAAAAATGGTTAGCTCATGCATTTACATTCCTGCATTCATCAACGCAAGCAACATAACATAGAGCTAATTTACACCACATTACCTTGCAATTCATTGCAGGGCTTTCCACAACACACCTGCTGGGTGTGTACACACTACAAAGGTGTTTCGATTCCTCCCATAGATAATGCTGGGAGGGAACACACTACAGAGGTGTATACACGTTCGTGGTGTGTATAAAAGGTTAGTAAATCAACCCCATAACATCACAAATACATTGATTTTTACTTTAAGGTTTTAATGTTTCGAAATGTGCAAGTCCAAGAGTATGAATACTTATGCATAACAGTGTTCACCTACTCTGCTGTATGAAGCAGACATAAAAGGTTGGTCCACTGTAAGTTGGCCAGTAATGGTAAATTTATTTTTGTATTTTATTATCCAGCAACAGTCACATTGACATGCTTATTTGTATCCGCCCAGTCTGCATGCACTTTGACTTAGTATCTTCTGGTCTGCTTTTTCTATCAGGCCTCACACCCCCATCTTAAATCATAGAAAGGGGACAGACATTTTTCTAGAAAATATCCTTACTCTACCCCCAGCTTTTTCACCAGAGAGTGTGACATTACAATCCTTCCAGTGAGATCCTGGGATCCCTAAGTACTGTATCTTGAATGTCTGCACTATTGCAGGAATAACATCTCATGCTATTTGGAATCTTTATCTTTCCCAGGATCTTGATGGAAGGATCATGACTCCACCCTCACCCAGTATTTATTTATTTGTTAAGGAAAACAGTTTAAAGAAGTAAACAAAATATAGTGCCAAGGAGGCTATTAAAGATAGGAGACAAACATACCACATTCTAAAATTGCTCCACACTAAAATTGTATTTCATTCCTTTTATTTTGTGATCTATAACTCTCCAAATAAACTGAAATCTCAGCCATATGATATACCCTTTAAATCAGGACAATAAAATCATTTATTATTAATTACTTTCTGTAATCTTCACTAATTATGTACACATGATTCTTGCCAAAACTGTGAAAAACATTTTTTTGCAATTCTTTTGAATTTTTATTAAAAAATAATAATTTATATATGGAATTGTCACGTCAACTTAAAGTCCATTTTGTCCTTTAACTGTATATAATGTGCAGGTGCAATGCACGAGGACGATGGAAATTGTGGTTAAACAAACACATGGCAAAAATGGCTAAATTGCTCCGGTCCCCAGAAGCGGAAAAAAAAAAATGTTCTAAAGCTTTGTCACTAAGGGGTTACTATTCTGTTAGTCCATGTACCTAGTGCTTTTTAAAAAGAAAAAAAAAGTTTTTGACCTAAATGAAGGAACTGAATCACTCATCCTTGGACATCAGTTATTTTTGCAGTCTTCCTTTCTTATCCACATAGTTACTTTTCACAACACACCATTTCACAATTTATCAATCTTAAAAAACCCAGTAATGATAACCATGACCTAGTGCTGAAATATTTAAGAAAGCTAGATTCAGTGGAATGGGCATATTTAAATACTGTCAAAAGAGAAATGTTTGAGGAAACTTATTTATACTAGTAAAAGCTGGTATATATAAGAAGCAAAGCTATTTTTCATATAAGAAGCAAAGCTATTTCATATTTATTGCATGTATTGCTTTGCTAGAATAATGTACATTTGCTTCTACTGTGCCAGTAAAAGCATGTATTAGACATTATTAGCCTACTTGTGTCTTTAAAACTACTGAAGTGCTCATTAATAAGTGTAATGCCAGCAAACCTACTTGCTTATTTATAAATTTTACCCCAACATCCCATGCTGTTTGCTAAATATGGGCTTTTAAAACTATTAATGTACTTTTCATTGCAGTGTAATAAAATATTAATTACTGAATTATAAATTATTACAGACTTGCATATTCATTTACTGCTTTTAATAAGTTATATATCACCTTTTAGTTTCAGGTTAATCTGTAAATGGTATTATTTGGAAATGTTTCTGTCCCCTTTGACCTTTTCTATTTATTGCTGGATTTTTATTAATTGATTGTAACTTAAAAAAAATGAAAATGATTTTCCTTATAAAGAATGCCTGATTTCTTTTTAGTTCTAAAGTAGCAGTGAGATTTAATTATCAGGACTGGTAAAATGTTAAATACAGTATGGGTGCAACAATAAATATGTTTGTGAAGCTTCTAGCCATGGGTAAAATAAATAACATGTCTTTAATCTATATATTGCAAACTCTAATTTAAGTTTCTTCTTCACAATTAGTCATAATCCGCCTATGAGGCTTAACTTTGATGTCATCATGAAGTTATCAATATTTTCACTACAGATTATGAAGCAGGGATTTTTACATGTTTTAACCCTTTCAGGACTGAGCTAGTTTTCAGTTTCTGTTCATAAATGACTGACACACGTTTTACATTTTTGCTGCGTGATTCTTCCACAGCAGTAATATACTTTCTTACTTAATGTACCCACACATATTATATATTATTTTTTAGAGGACAGATAGGGCTATATAATTATATCAAACATGTGTACCTAACGCCTCACTTAGTTTGAATAAAATATAAAAAATTAGGAAAAAGATAAAAAAAAACACTTTTTTTCACAAGTTTTGATATTATTTTTTTATAATTTGTTTATAATTATAGTATAAAAATATATGTATATAATTTTTGTTTTACACTTTATTTTTTTATTTTTTTACACTTTGTAAAAAAACTAACTTTTTTTGTCAGTTTATATCACAGTCACTATGACTGCTTGATAAAAAAAAATATTTTTACACTTAATTTTTTTACACTTTAACACTTTTTTAACACAAATTACACTTTAATTTTTTAAATTTTTACACTTTATTTTTATTTTTTTACACTTTGTAAAAAAAAACCACTTGTTTTGTCAGTTTATATTAAACAGTCATTATGACTGCTTGATAAATTATTTTTTTTAATTTTTGGCTATTATTAGCCTGCTTCAAATTTAGGAACAGCTAATAATAACCTTAGAGACTGATCCTGACAGCATGTCAGATTCAGATCTCACTGAAGGTCTTTGATTGTGCCCAGACGATCAGAAGTGATACATTTCAGGCACAGAGATACACTGTATCTCTGTGCCTGAAATGTATCATAAACATTGGGCTATCGAGCTATCACAACAAATAGCATAGAGGTGACTCATTCCCCTACCTCTGCTATTTTCAGCTGTCCAATACAGGATTGCTATTTAGCTCTCCCGTATTAGTATGTAATGGCTTCATTCTTTCATTAATGAAAGAAAACAGCTTTTACAAAAGCTTAACTATTTCATTAATGAATGCCTCAATACTGAGACATTCATTAATGGCCGGTTAACCGCTGAGAATCAGTGGTTCACGGCATTACAGAGCCTTAAATAACTCGTCACGTATAGTGTACATGGCCAGTCATATAGAGATTTTGTGACTGGACGTACAGTGTACGTCTCCCGTCACAAAGGGGTTAATATGTGATAGCAGTTTTTAAACACAGGTTAATTGCATCCCAAAGTGCTCTTTTAATTTATCATATTCTACTATAATCCAAACTGTTTTGCGCTTTGGTGGAGATGTCTCACTTGTCTTCATTCAATATCACTTTTTATAAACAAAATGATAAACAAAAACAAATCTTATACTCGCAAGAGTCCATCTGAATAACAGCTTGTAGGTACATGCATTTAATAAAGGCCATAAGCCACTAAGCCGACAGGATATCAGAGCATCTTCAAAGGCAATGGATAAGTAAGGGTTAATGTGTTTCAATGGTTAAACCATCTTTTTTCTTAGACATGGTTTTGGTTCTGACGAAGATGCTTTAACCATTGAAACGCATTAACCCTTACTTATTAATTGCCTTTGATAATGCTCTGATGTCCTGCTTAGTGGCATATGACCTTTATTACATACATGTACCTACAAACTGCTATACACATGGACACTTGTGAGTATAACATTTGCTTTTATATCAATGTTTAATAAAAAGTGGTATTACACGGAGAGGGCACTGTTCTTGTGTTCTTTTTTTGCATGTCATATTCTACTAACTAATCATGTTTACCTCATCTTTCAGTCATGTCATGAGTAAGAATCTTCACTAGGATTTCAATTGTCTTTTAACTTGTGGGAATAACTATGGCAGGTGATGGGGTCTGGCAGTCCTGATAGATACTCTTTGATGTTGAGTAAACAGATGATTGGTAATGAAAACTGCAACTTCCTCCTTCATAATGGCCTTATGGCAGAGGCTGGAGATTTAAGAAGTTGGTGGATGATTGAGTCCATCTCTGTTAATCTAAAGCTAAAAGATTGCATTTGGTGGAGTTAGCCTTCAGGCTAGCATCACTTCCGTAATCGGAGTTCTTCTACCTCAGATTTTTTGTTGTTGTTATGGGCATTATTTGTAATAAATTCCATTACTCTGCAAAAAAAAAAGTGAGTCAATTGGGTCATCACAAATCATTTATTAAGTACTGGTCAGTACATTTATTCCAGCAATATGGTAAGAGAACTGTACATATATTCATTCAATGAGATAGCAACTCATCACAATGTTTTTATTGCTGGCTATGTCATGGTATATTGGGCTCTGTTTTGACTTGAACCTGCTAGTTGTCCTCTTAGTAGGAGTACATTATCACTGCTTTGATATGGAGAATTGACTAAGGTGCCAGTGACACCAACATTATCATGTCACTGATTCCCTAATGCACATCTGAATGAAAAACCAGCAACATTAGAGTCCTTACTTTTAAGGCTATGTCGGAGACGGAGGGTGATCTTCCTGCCACAGTCATGAGAAGCTCAAACATAAAATTAAGCAAATGTCACTTTAATACTTGACTGTTGCACTATTGCATCATATTTCTGTTATATCTACCTTAACAACAATTTACAGTTTTGTAGTGACTGCAAGAGAACAATATAAGAAGCTATCACGTATGTTTGAAAACATGGACAAGCTCTATCGAAGTCTTATGGAGTATTATGTGATTGATGCAAAGAAGGTTTCTGTGGAAGAATTTTTTACAGATCTGAATAACTTTAGGACAATGTTTCTGGTATGTACGATTGGTGCTTTCCTTGTTTGTTTGTTTGTTTTTAGCTGATAATGTTGCTACATACTCCAGCATTCCCTAGGTCCAGTAAACAGGGGCATTTTAATGTTTTAATTGCTAGTTTCAAAAGTCATTACTTTCAGCAATTATTTATGAAGCCATCATTTAAAAAAAAAAGCTCTGATGCACACTGTCTTTCCAAAGAGGAGCCCCTGAACATTTGTATATTTAACACAAATGTATTTGTTGTTTTCAGGGCACACCTTCACATACATTAGGAAATGTGTTCAATGCAATGGAGCTTGCTGGCTATATTTTAATATGGTAGACCTAAATGGGGTTTTTCTTTACAAAGCTATGAGACATAATTGCTCACAATGCAGTTTAATTAATGTATTAATTTATTTTGTTAGTGCTTATTTTTTGTAAACTAGAGCAATGTAACATAAACCATTTCACATTTGTTTTGTCTGTAGCAGAAAATCACATTTCTTGAAGCCCCATACAATGGCTTTAAAAGACACAGTCTGATTGGCTGTTGTGAACAACCTCTCTGCTTTGCTCTTTTATAACAGTTTCCCAGAGATGCTGTTTTAGCACAAATTGATTGTCACAAAATTAAACTGCAATACAACATTGTATATGTTTTGTGTTTGTGCATGTGAGATTTTTATTTGAGGTTTTTGTTTTTTTTATGGACTAATATACCCAGGACAAAAAGTGTGTTATGAGAAATGTGGAAGAACTACTAAACTTCTTTAATACTTTCTATGTGGAAGAACTCACAACATTACTAAAATTAAGATGAATATGTATTTAAGTAGAATATTGATCTGTGTCATCTGCCATTTTAGGTAAAAATAAATAATAACATGATGGCTTATTTGGTAATACAGGACAGGAAGCATCTTTTTCTCCCATAACCTGTGACAACTAAAATTGGAAATTCTTATTAGTGGAAGGAGGTTTTCTCTCATTTCCTGTTGCATCTCTAGGACAAAATGTGAAGGAAAATCTTCCATATGGGTATACAGACAGCAAAAATAGCAAGATAGGGGTTTCAATCCTTCTCTACTGTATTTGAAGCACAACAGTTATGGCTAAATGTACACTGTAAAACTAATACATGTTTAAAAAAAACTAGTTATACATTGATCAGAGTGGTTGCCATTTTCTTCTGATGCATTGCTGAATGGTAGAAGCAAAGCTAAACTGTAAGCTTCACAAGCAAAGACAGATGTGACCAGTTTTTCTCTACTCTCTTAGTTTAAATGGAACATGCTTGCACCGTGTAAATTAGTAGGTTCTAAATTACTATTTTTTAGCCACTGAATTAAGTGAAATGTTCAATCAGGTTGTCTTTGGGAAATAGACGTATGAAATAGACAAGCAGAAGAGAACTTCAGTGGCACCCTGTGAAGCTCTGGTGAACTCCATGCCCAAGACGGTTAAGGCAGTGCTGGATAATAATGATGGCCACACAAAATATTGACACTTTGGGCCCAATTTGAACATTTTGACTTAGGGGTGTACTCACTTTTGTAGCCAGCGGTTTAGACATTAATGTCTGCGTGTGAGGTATTTTGAGGGGACAGCAAATGTACACTGATATACAAGCTGTACACTCATTAATTTACATTGTAGCAAAGTGTCATTTATTCAGTGTTGTCACATGAAATAATGTAATACATTATTTACAAAAATGCAAGGTGTGTACTCACTTCTGTGAGATACTGTACATTGCCTCCAGAAACTCTATTCTCAGTGCTAGAAATAATCAGCTTTTTTTCAGAAAAATAAAACTTACGAAACATTACTTAAATAAAAGCAACCAAAAATGTCATTTGCCGAGAGCTTTTTAGTTGTAACCACTTCAGGCCCAATATATCAGCAGGTGATGCTTGTCTCCATAAAGAGAACCGGTCATCTCCCAATGCTATCACATAGCACCATTTTTAATAGCAATAAAGTAAAGTGAAAAAAGTGTTAAAACTAAAAAAATATATAAAATGAATACAAATCAAAAACAACTCTGCCGCCCTTGCCTACTGCATGTGAATGAACATGTGCACGTTGGACATATACTTGTACGTAAATGGTGATTGTATCACACAAGTTAGTGAGAGTAGTAATTCTAGGGCCATGATTTGCTGTTAACTCTAAACTGATGATCAGTAAAGACTTTTTAAGTGCCACCTATGGGAAAATGTTAGTGCCATATGTTGTCACCATTGCACGGGCGTGCACAATTTTAATGTTTGATATCTATTTACTCAACATGGCCCCATCTTTTATATTTTATCAAACAGTTTTGTATTATATTGTGTTTTTGTACACTAAAATTGTTTGTGGTTTTTTTCCTAGAAAAATTGTTTTGATAAACATTTATGCAAATATTGTGCAACATAAAAAAACACAGCTACCATTTTTTGTACAGAGCCTATGTTTCAGAAAATGTATAATTGTTTGGGGGTTTAAATTAATTTTCCCTCCAAAAATTCTGATTTTTATCATGTGTGCAAAAATATAAATTGCCTGATTCTGAGGTGGTTAAAGGGCCTTCCCACTCTCTAGATTGTCATGGACTTAAAGCAAGATAGATAATCCAGTTGGTCATATACATTCCAAGGAGGAAAGGTTCACCCTTTAATCCCAAGCTGACAGATAGAGATTAGATTCCAATAAGTGACTGCCCAATGGAAAAATGCCAGAACCTCCACTTCTAGCTGTAAAGAACACAGTGCATGTCTCTTTAATTATGATACTGTAGCAGTTAAGGTTTAAGAATAATGAGCTCTGCTCACATTGAGCAATTTTTAGGTTTATTTAGAAGAGAAAAGTTTTGGAGTAAAAGTAAAGATTAAAAGATTACAGTCGAGATTATGAAAGGAGATTAGCACCACCCATGGAGGTCTGGCATGTGATTGGCTACCACAGCATCTATACAGGGACATTAGCTTTTAAAGAACAGGACCACCCTAAAACATTTTTTCATGTTATGAGAGAATGTGTACAAACCACACGCATAACATTTCTAAGAATGACAAGAGACAGTCATATTTTTTTAATGAAATATGTTAAAAGCTCAACTTGCAGCTCATACTGATAGGCTGAAATGCCTCACTGTACAATATTAGGAGTCTGAATGACTGCACAAAGACTTTCCAAGGACATTGTAAAAACACATTTTACGAACATTGTTCTAGCAACATCTTCTGCAAAGTCATTGTAGCAAGTAGACCTGTTGTTATACTAACATTTGCTTATAAGCATTTAATGTTGTAATATAACCGATAGTAGAACATAATATTTTGTATTTATCAATTATATAACAGCCTTCAATTATTTTACAAAGATTCACATGAAGAGAGTAAGTTCATTGGGGAAAAATGATATTGTGTTATATGGTAGATAACCTTTAATTAGTGGTGGTCAGCTTGAAAATGATAGAGAGCCTCAAGTGTGCCCCAACACTTTCCCGAGGGCTGCACAATAGTAACTCATGTTCGTGTGTTGCAGTATGCTACATACTGCAACACACAAAGCAGTATGCAACATACAGCAGGTTAAAGCTGCTGTAATGCACTTCAACTCCCAAAACCTTTGGTCCTGCTGATATTTGTCCCTGCATTGTTTTCAGTGGCCACAGTAATAACCCCCAGCATTGGTGTCAGTGACCACAATAATACCCCCCAGCATTGTTTTCAGTGATGTCAATAGTAACCCTTAACATTGGTGTTAGGTGCTGCAAAAGAAACCCCCAGCATTGGTGGTCAGTGACAAACCCTCATTTAACCCTGCTCAGTGTGCTGCAGGCTTCACTGTAACAAAAGGCAGCCAGTGGGTCAGATGTTGGGCGCCAGTGCCTTAGATGGAGATCATTTTGTTTCATTATTATTTACCTGCACCTGGGATTAGTTTCTGTTTCATGTTGTTTTATTTGCTTATGCTAATGAACAGCTTAGCTTCCCTTCCCTTCTTTTTTTTGTTACATTGTTTGCATTGAACGAGTTAGTTCTTCTGTTTGTTTACAGTTTGTGTCAATATTTCATCTCTGCTTCACAGTGATATGTTTATGTTGTGGTAGAAACTTGTATAATGCCGGTGAGATGATCTAAAATGCATTAAGTAATTATATATTTTTGTTATTTATTTTTAAGCATTCTTTATTTTTACCATTTTCACTGTTCTCTTGCAAGTAATGTCCTGAAACCACCTATTTTTTTCTGTGTGTTATCGACATTACTACCACTATTTTCTATAGACTTGCAATGACCCCTAATGTTTCTTCTCTTTAATCTTTACACTTCCAAAAGTAGCAGTTTGTTTGCAATTATCCTCTTATGTACTGTTTATGGAAAAGAGGGTACATTATATCCATTTAGACATTTTGTAAGTCAGGAATGAGTCTTCAGCTTCCAGGGGACAACATAGAACTATTGCATATCATGACTGAAAGTCTTGTAGTCTGTGATTTTGGAAGGCATCATGTTTCAAGTCTGGAATAAATTGCTTTGAAAACCATTACCAGGAAAGTCGTATAATATGCTTTACTGGTGACAAAATATGGCTTTATCAATAGTCATCCTGCTTTTTGTTCTTCTGATGAGGTTTTATATAACAGAATATTATTACCTTGGGGCCCCTTGCTGCTGAGTTTACAAACACCAAAAGTGTAAAAATAATTTACCATTAGCAGATCCTTTTCTAAGATGTAAGCTACAACCTAGAAATATATAATAGTGCTTTTGGGCATAACAGAATCCATCTGCAGTTTGAAAAAGCATTATTTACCATCCATATTATTTTACAATGTTTGTCTTAGGCGGCAAGTACATTTAATTTTTTTTCCACAAATATGTATATACACAGTCATAAACTTGTTTGACATATGGAAAATATATAAGTGTAAAATCTAGTACGATAGCTTTGCTGTGCAGGCTGCCAGAAAGATTTCTACCCCATCAATAATATAAGTGGACCCTTTGCCATTCTTCACAAAAAAATACCCTTCCCACTTTCACCCTAAATCAGCTATTAATATAATTTTGTGCTATACATAATTTGCTGAGAAGAGTATAATACAGACACACTGCTGGAGTTCACAGAACTGACTGTGTAATGTTACAATTATGTGAATAGCAAATTCACCAGCAACAATACTGAATTCACAAAGACACAGGATGACTCAGGATTTATTATTATAACTGGCTCTATATGTCTATAAAACATAATAACATAAATTGCAGTGTACAGAATTAACATCTCTGAGATTTTTTTTTATTATTAAAATGAATAATGTTCTTTGCAAAAGTCCCAATACTTTTGGCAATATAGTGTATATATAGACAGATGTGTGTGTACAGATACTTTCACAGCTCCAAGACTAGAGAAAAATTCAAAAGTTAGGAGGCAGCTCTCTAGGAGGCAGCACACAGAGCTCCTGGGATTTGTACATCTCTGTTTTAATGTATGATTTTGTTTTTTATAAATATAAATAAAGGGATGCACAGATACCATTTTTGCAAGTACAAGTACTGATTCTTGCCAAGCACTTACATGTACTGATACCTTTTTGTTTATTGCCATGTGACAGTTTTTCTAAAACAATACAGACTAATGAATTTAGGGCAGTGGTGGAGTGCCAGAGCTAGGTCCCGGCTGCAACTGCTACAACCCTGGTAGTTCTCATGAAAATCTGGTATCTGAAAAGTATCTGTGCATCATATATATATATATATATATATATATAGATATACACTGAGTGGCCAGATTATTATGCCCACCTGACGTTTGTAGG
>NW_017308121.1:6069-53841 GCF_000935625.1 Nanorana parkeri | reverse complement strand
TTCCTCTCTTTCAGCACAATTTTTATATCTGGAGTTCTTTCCAAATCATTTTCTATAACAAATGGAACCAGGCAGGGGTAACCCTAATATTCAATCTCCTTATGGAACCATTCTCATTAATAAACACCATAAGCTCCATCTTTTCACAGACAATGTTATTTTAATGTTTACAGACCTGGCTCATTTCCTGGCAGTGGTACTGCTATTCGAAAATTCAGTACCATATCATATTATAAAGTCAATGATTCAAAATCATACATTCTCAATCTAGGGATGGAACAGGCACTCTATACATGGAACATTCCATACATGGAAGTTCTCTTTTCTTTTTCCCCATAAACTTGGGATGATTCTGGGTCAACTTACTTAGTAATCAAACTTACCAGGTCTACCTTACTCTTATTTAAAGAAAGAAATTATCTTTTTGGGTACACTATGTGCTGACCACTCTAAATTATCTCTGCACAAATTGACTTGGTCTGGAAGATTAGTGGCATTTAAAATATGATCCTTCCCAACATCTTAAACTTATTTCATACTTTACCTATTGCTATAAAATCCTCTTATTTTATCTCTTTGCGCACCATTCTTCTCCACTATATATGGCAAAATAAGAAAACTTGTTGCTCATATTTCCAGCTGGTTAAACATAGATCTGTGGGAGGTCTGGGTTAGACCCAGACCTCCCAGCTCATAAATTGGTATAGACCCTCTGTGGAAGCTCTCTGTTGTGATACTGAAAAGTCCCAGATCTCACACAACAATTTCACTATCAACTGAATAGCCTCTCTTTGGCCTTCCACAGGCCTTTCCACAGCCCTTTTGGCCACAGTGAAAGTATGGCACCATTTGTGCTCCTTTAAATTCCACTCAGAACCATGTATGAAGCTTCCCACTCTGCTAAAAGTTTGTGAAATCTTAGTACCCAATCTGTCCCTCCAGTCCTGGCATTTGTAAGGTATTGTCTCGCTTTCTGACCTGTATTTAAAGGGGAAATTTAAATCATTTTTGGATTTTATGTTAACCCACTCTTTGCTGCTAGAATAAATCTTTCACTATTTCCACATCTCCTTTTGTTAACAAGATCTATTGAAACAAATTTCATTCTTCTGATAGTTATATCTTTAATCTATAATACTCTACAAGCGAAACAACTCTGTTAAACTACAGGCATTCTGAAAGTGGGGGGCAGAATTGGGCACTGAATATTCCTTATTGCAATGGTGCAGGGCTCTTAAAGCTGTGGCATCTGCCTCTAGTTGTGTGAATGTATGGGAACTGTCCCATAAAATTATGCTTAGATGGTATCTTTAAAAGCTAGAAAGAGAAAGTAAAAAGTTGTTAGGGCTCGCCACAGGGATCTAGGTGTAGTACGCTGGAGTGCAGCTCATAGTGAGTACAGGTTGGGGTGTCCAACGTGTGGCTGAGGAAACAAAAGGAAAGAGACCAAAGCACCACAACCTAGCGCAGTAACTTGGGTGTGATTGGGCAAGGAGTATAAACAGTATTGTTTATACTCCTTGCCCAATCACACCCAAGTTACTGCGCTAGGTTGTTGTGCTTTGGTCTCTTTCCTTTTGTTTCCTCAGCCACACGTTGGACACCCCAACCTGTACTCACTATGAGCTGCACTCCAGCGTACTACACCTAGATCCCTGTGGCGAGCCCTAACAACTTTTTACTTTCTCTTTCTAGCTTTTAAAGATACCATCTAAGCATAATTTTATGGGACAGTTCCCATACATTCACACAACTAGAGGCAGATGCCACAGCTTTAAGAGCCCTGCACCATTGCAATAAGGAATATTCAGTGCCCAATTCTGCCCCCCACTTTCAGAATGCCTGTAGTTTAACAGAGTTGTTTCGCTTGTAGAGTATTATAGATTAAAGATATAACTATCAGAAGAATGAAATTTGTTTCAATAGATCTTGTTAACAAAAGGAGATGTGGAAATAGTGAAAGATTTATTCTAGCAGCAAAGAGTGGGTTAACATAAAATCCAAAAATGATTTAAATTTCCCCTTTAAATACAGGTCAGAAAGCGAGACAATACCTTACAAATGCCAGGACTGGAGGGACAGATTGGGTACTAAGATTTCACAAACTTTTAGCAGAGTGGGAAGCTTCATACATGGTTCTGAGTGGAATTTAAAGGAGCACAAATGGTGCCATACTTTCACTGTGGCCAAAAGGGCTGTGGAAAGGCCTGTGGAAGGCCAAAGAGAGGCTATTCAGTTGATAGTGAAATTGTTGTGTGAGATCTGGGACTTTTCAGTATCACAACAGAGAGCTTCCACAGAGGGTCTATACCAATTTATGAGCTGGGAGGTCTGGGTCTAACCCAGACCTCCCACAGATCTATGTTTAACCAGCTGGAAATATGAGCAACAAGTTTTCTTATTTTGCCATATATAGTGGAGAAGAATGGTGCGCAAAGAGATAAAATAAGAGGATTTTATAGCAATAGGTAAAGTATGAAATAAGTTTAAGATGTTGGGAAGGATCATATTTTAAATGCCACTAATCTTCCAGACCAAGTCAATTTGTGCAGAGATAATTTAGAGTGGTCAGCACATAGTGTACCCAAAAAGATAATTTCTTTCTTTAAATAAGAGTAAGGTAGACCTGGTAAGTTTGATTACTAAGTAAGTTGACCCAGAATCATCCCAAGTTTATGGGGAAAAAGAAAAGAGAACTTCCATGTATGGAATGTTCCATGTATAGAGTGCCTGTTCCATCCCTAGATTGAGAATGTATGATTTTGAATCATTGACTTTATAATATGATATGGTACTGAATTTTCGAATAGCAGTACCACTGCCAGGAAATGAGCCAGGTCTGTAAACATTAAAATAACATTGTCTGTGAAAAGATGGAGCTTATGGTGTTTATTAATGAGAATGGTTCCATAAGGAGATTGAATATTAGGGTTACCCCTGCCTGGTTCCATTTGTTATAGAAAATGATTTGTCAAAACTTAACCCCTTAGTGACTGAGGCCTTTTTTCATTTTTTGTGTACATGTAGCGTTTTCGTCGTTTTCATACGAAAATTAATTTTAAAAACGTTTTTGTAAAAACTTTACTTTAATTGCTATCAAATAGGGGGGCTCACAAGCCCACCATGTGATAGTATATTGGTGGTGACAGGTACTCTTTAAGGTGATACTGGGGGTCCAAAAGACCCCTAGTATCACCTTTACACTTAAAATAAGCTATTGAAGTGCAGGTCGCACTTCAATAGCTTATTGCTGAGCTTCAGCTACGGGACCGGAAGTGATGTAATCTGCATCGCTCTCGGTCCCATAGTACGGGGAGGTGATCGGTGAATGGACGTTCGCCAATCACCTCCCAAGCTTTTACCGGCCCATAGAAGCAATCTGGCGGCAGCTGAGCCACCAGAATCGCTTCTACTGTAAAGCCGACAGTCGGTTTTAAACAAAAAGCCGCTGGGAGTCTGTTTAAATGGGTCTGATGCCAGTAACGTACTATAAACATCACTGATGCCTTTTTGGTGTGAAAAGAGAGGCAACTCTAGTTTCCTCTGCATAATGAACTATCATTAATAAGCCGTCTTGTATCATCGGGAACCTGTCTACCTTTGGTAAATCCTGTCTATTCAGGTTGTATCAAATTAGGGAGGAGATACAGGCTGTAATATTTTTAGAAAATTGTTTTATGTGAGCATTTAATAAGGCTATTGGGTGAAAATTTTGAGGGGAGACCAGCTCCTTCACTGGCTTCAGTATTGTCACAAGAAGGGCATTAAGTATTTCAGGTGGGAAAGAAAAGGCATTCATGGTAGTGTGATGAGTGAGTTAGATGTATGCTCTCACAGGCATCAAGAGATAACTCAGTTGATCTCACCTCAGGTAGGCCGTTGCGGTTCTCTGCCATGCACGGTCTAGATTTAGCAGGACTTCCAGATTGAGAGGGAGTAGACGTAGCAGATCGCATAGGTGATGCTTGAACTCTACATGTGTCCTCTTGAAGTTCTTGCTGCTCCGACATAGAAAGTCTGCAGACAAAGACGAGCCGCCGCCACCTTGAGCATGCCTTGGCTCTGAGGGAAAGACTAACTTTTTGTGGCCACTGTCCCTCCTTTCTCTTTCGTGTCATAGTTGTTACACCCATGAGTGTCTCAAGGTGGGAAGAAAGAGACTGTTGGGTTGTTGCAAAGTGCCGAGGTGAGTTCTAAGCAGCAGCAATGAGCGGAACTCTGAGACTAACGGGTTATTCAGAAAAGGGTGAAGAGTTTGGAGAAGGCAGGAGAAGTGAACAATATAGCTGAATTGGTGAATTTTCCAAATCATCGAATTTGTCCTAGATTGTTAACTTTTCTGCCTTCTCCAAACTCGTCACCCTTTTGTGAATAGCCCTGTAAGTGCCCATGTAGCTTGCACGCCACCCCCCAGATAGGCCACTTTTGCAATATTTAAATTAAGTCTAGTTATATGGGTGATTTTTGCCCATTCTTCTTTCTTTGAGACTTCTCTTTTCTTTACATATAGAGGGAAATATGGCTGTTTTTTTCTAAAATCAGTATGTGAACATTTTGCCTCAAAAGTATGTAAGGAAATGGTGCTGCGAATAAAATATAAGTAATAAATGATAGCAAATTATTATTATTGAATCAGTGAAGGTGACAGAGCCTCTTTAAGACAGACACAATACATAAAATAACTTTCAATGTGTCAGAAAGAGGCTATTGTCTGATGGTGTGACAGTCTCTTGCAGCATGCCCCAAGCAATACACAGTTTTATCAATAATAATTTTCATTGCCTTCAGTAGAACACAGTATGTATGCTGGATTCTGAAACATGTGTTCACAACTGAAGTTTGTAAAGAATACATAACACTTGCTATATGACATCTGCCAAGTCTATACATTTAGGCAGAACAGGGTTGACAAATCACCTAGTCTGAACTTGGCCTATAGGCTATGTACAAGACAAAACAATCCCAAAAAAAGAAATATCCACAGTTTTAATTCTAAATGCTGATCTAATTTTTAAAAGACCCTTAAGGTGCCCATACACTCATTTTCATTCAGAAATCTTCCACAAATGGTCTTTCGAATGAAAATTGAACAGTTGATGGGACACCCAACAATTTGTTTACTGTAATCCCACTCAAATTTTCTCTAAGGGTGAGGATAGAAAACGTTTTTTGAATTAAATGAAAATGGAGGGATTAGTGGCGTCTTCATACGAAAAAAAAATTGCAGCAAGAACACTGCACATGCGCAAACGAAAATATGTTCTGTTGATCAACAACATTCAGTGAGTTGCTATTGCTAACAAACGATTATCAAAATCGACATTGGTTTGTGCTTGATGGGCTATTTAAACTAGAATCAAACAAGGGTTCTTTGCAGCAACTAAAATTTCTGATCGAAAATCTATAGGTGCATGGCCAGCTTTCATGTGTCTAATTTAAGCATAATTGGGTCATGCACTGTACAGCTCGAACTACTCAACATTTCTTCTCAGCTTTTAATGGTCTCTCATCTGCATCAATTTCATCCTTTAACTGTGATTCCAAATCTGACTGCAAAGTGGCACAAAATGGCCAAATCATGAGTCATATGTACAGTAGAAGCACTAGATCATGAAAATCAAACTGAATTACAGAAAGTTTTGCCACCACCTACCCAATATTGTTTGCTACACATTACTCCTTACACTTAGCTGGCAGAAGACACTTTTTTGGGGGACATATTCTCTTTACTCTGCAGGCAACTGTAAGCAGTGTAATGTTCTTCAGAGGCAGACATAAATAACATCCCTGAAGTTAATGATGTGATTGATAAAGGTGATCAGTTCTATGAAGCGCTATTTGAATGAGCACATGGTCTCTAATATTTAAAGGGCACAGCTGACATCTGTACAATAGGAACTTGTTGGCACAAAGCGGAACAGAACATTCAAGCTTAGTGAGGCTGCCATTGATTCCTCTGTGTAACATCATTTAGTACCGGAGGCTCATTATGTGACACATTGGGTGATTTTGGTGGGTGTACACCAACAGAGTGACAAAGGGAGGCCTCTGGTACCAAATGGCGTTTCACTGTGGAGTCTGTGGCATCATGACTGAGCTTCAGTTCTATTCCTGGTGCATTGCATCAATGGTTTATGTTGTGCCCTATAAAAAACAGTTAATTTGTGCTCACTTAGATCTCTCAGCTTCAGGGCCTGTGCACAGCAGCTTATGCATTGACATCTGGTTACTGATGCCCAATGCCTATCTGTATGCACTTCCATAGCACCAGTCAACCACTATGTCTAGCTTCACTTCCAGCCAGGTAACAGGGAATGTTGAGCATTCTGTTTACCCAAGTGATTATACAGGGACCAAATGTATTATCACATACCGGTAATTCTTAAACTGTTGGAAAATGTGTATGGAAGAAAAACCTAGTAGTTGAGTAGATCAGAATAGAGTTATGCATTTCAGAATAGGCCTATATTTGTCTTGCCTAAATAATTTCAGATTGCTTTTTCAAAAGTTTGATTGATACATTTCTCAACCAGTCTGTCAAAGGTAGTACATTCATACACAGGTCTTACTCTGAAATAAAAGCTGTTTCACATAATTGTCTGAGCATGCCAGAAAGAAAAAACAAAACAATCAAGCGCCCACATTTTTTTCTGACCATGTCTAGCTCTTTGTCAAAACGGAGCGTATGTATGTTCACACACACACACACACACACACATCCCAGTCCTTAGATGTGGTGGCTGCATTCATTTTCATTTTGCAGGCTTTTTCACCTGTAATTATGTGACTAAACATACTTCCTGTCTCTGGTTGGCTACACTTACTCTTCCACTATATCTATGGAGTGATCCATGGTTGTTACTGAGGCTGCATCTAAAAAAGAATGTGAATAACTGAGTACCTGTTGGTCCTTCCTGAAATCAAGTTTTCAAATTCCTGTGTACTGATCTGATATCTCAATTAATGTTATTATCGCTCACAAGTTTTCCTTTGTGAACTACAGAACACCTTACCTTATGTTATAGAGATGGGTAGGTGCTTGTATTGCAATTTAGAAGAGCAGCATAAGACAACAATGTTGCTTCTCCATAAATACAGTATGGTGAGTGAGCGTTGTTACTTTAGGACAGGAAGTATGGTGCTGACAAGATTACCAGATAAAAAAAAAATCTGAACCAGGAAACTAATGTAGCCACCACAGCTAATGACTGGCAAGCTGCAATATACAACAGGTTTGGTTCTTGGGTTTAAACTTTAAATGAAAGGAGAATAATTGATGTCATGCATGAAATAGCGGTTACTTTTTACTCACTGTGATCAAATACTCCTTTGAGGGCTTGGTCACCCCATTGGTGTGGCTAGTTCACCCCATTGCATTCAGTTCCAGAATGTTTCAAAAAAAAAGTACTGCATGCACTATTTTCTTCTGGTCTGGAAGGCACCAAAATGCAAGTAAACACATTCAAGCACACTGGAAATTCAATTGAGACTAAAAAAAAGCATGCATCGGAAAGCATCAAAAATGCACATTCCCGCATTCCCAGAAATTCAGATCTGGTCTGGAGATGGTGTGAAAAAGACCCCTTTTTTTTTTAAAGCATGTATGTCTTTATTGGGTTTCAAAAAGAGTATACAAAAGTATAACAAACAGTTGTGCGTTGGTAATCACATAAGATCATACATAAAAAGACCCAGCCGGGTTCTTGTCTTGTGCTTAGTATACATTTTCATCTTATGATTATATAAAAGTAAAAAACAAAACTTTAACTGTCCGTCACTGGGAAGAACATTGGTAGTATGGAGATACTAAGAACAATCCTGTAACCAGTTCAGTGTATAATATGTTGTATCAAGTAAATACATGACTAATGTTCAAAGATATGGGTACAATAGAAGAGGGGGGGAGAGGGGGAGGGAAGGTATGAATTATGAGTAAATCAAATAAATACCATAACTTATATGGATTTGGTTGCAATGCAGTCGGTACGTCTGTATTAGGTCTTGAAACGGTTTGCACGTTCCACTAGGAGTTAAGAGATCTTGCAAGGTCTTAATACCCTGTTTATGCCATACGTTATAAACTGCTGAGGACATTCCCATTGGAAATATAGGCGAGGTTGTGAGAGGCATAAGTGGGGTGATGGTACCTGGGATGCCACTTAGTTTCCTTATTTCCCTCCAGGAAATAACAGTGTCCCTAAGAAGGATGTTTTTCTTGATGTGTGCCGGCAATGAATGTATAGGGGTATGTAGCACTCCTGCAAGGGACCAAGGGTGCACTAGCTGCTGTTCTATATTGGTATTAGAGTAGAATTCAGTAGTATGTGTCCAGTCACGTACATGTCGAGATAGGCATGTCAGGTTATAGAGTCGTAGGTCAGGGACATTAGCTCCCAGTTGGGATCTTGGTCTTTGGAGTGTCCTTAGTGCTATTCTCGGTTTCTTGCCTCTCCAGATAAATGTCGTAAAAGCTCTATTAAGTGATTGGATATCAATGTGTTTAAGTAAAAGAGGTAGAGTTTGGAGGGGGTAGAGGAGACGCGGGAAGCTGATCATTCTAAGCATATGGCATCTGCCTAGAACTGACAATGGGAGAGAGGACCCGGCTTGCAGTTCGCGGATGATCTTGCCTATGACTGGTGTGAGGTTAAGGGTATACAGGTCGGGAGTATTTTTGGGTAGGTGAATGCCTAGATATTTGATAGACCTATTGCGTATTTGCAGGGGATATTGTGAAATCCAGGTCAGATCCTTAGGACGAGTGGATGTGGAAAGTAGCATGAGTTCACTTTTGTCCACGTTAATTTTTAGACCTGAAAACGTGCCGTACAATCGAATGTGGTCGAAAATTTTGGGGAGTTGTGATTCAGGGTCAGATAGGAAGAGCAATATGTCATCAGCGAACAGTAGTGATTGGATATTTTGGGAGCCCAGGCAAATCCCCGAGAATACGTTTTGAGAGGACAGCATTCGAGCAAGGGGTTCTATGGCCAAATTGAAAAGTAGTGGGGAGAGTGGGCAACCCTGGTGTGTTCCTCTATGTAGAGAGATAGGAGGAGAAAGAAAAGTAGAGGTAAATATTTGAGCAGTTGGGGAAGTATAGACAGTTGCTATATAATTAAGAAAGGAACCCTTGAAACCCATATGACGAAGTACCTGCTGAAGCCATTGCCAGTTCACACTGTCGAATGCCTTCTCCGCGTCCAGTGCCAAAAGGGCTGGGGAGCGCCGAGAAGGATCCGATAGTCGTGAGTGTTCCAAGGCTGTATTAGCTTTTCTAATATTAATGACAGCTGACCTTTCCCGAGACAAAACCTGCTTGAGATGGAACAATGAGTGAAGGTAACAATGTTGCCAATCTATCAGCCATAATCTTAGAGAGATACTTGGCGTCTTGATTTAGCAATGAGATAGGGCGGTAAGATCCTGGCTTTAATGGGTCTTTATCTGGCTTTGGGAGTAATCTAATATAAGCTTCATTGAAAGTTGGCGGATATTCATGTTTATGTAAGATATAGTTATACAGGTTAATCAAGGATGGAGTGGCATCTTCCATCAACATTTTATAGAAGTCAGAGGAGAGACCGTCAGGGCCTGGGGCCTTGGCTCGAGGAGACGTGTTAATGACAGGTTGTAATTCCTGAGTAGTGATATCTGCATTAAGTATCATAAGGTCTGATGGCGAGAGAGAGGGTAATTTCGTATTTTTTAAGTAAGAGTCCACACTGTCAATTTCTGATGAAGGGGCAGTGTAGAATGTCTGGTAATATTTGGTAAAGATTTTAGCTACAATTGTCGGGTTGGAATGGGTGTCTCCCTTTTCATCAGATAAGCAAAGTATGTGGGATGGTTTTCTCGCTCCTCGAGCCAAGTTTGCCAGTAGCCTGCCGGCCTTGTTACCAAATTTGAATAGGTCTACCTCCCTATATGAATGAATTTGTCTTTCATATTGTTCCAGCCACTGATCACAGTTTTGTTTGGCCTGAACCCATGCATGTCTGTTTTCATCGGAGGGGACAGACTTGTATGTGGTATAGGCCAATCGAGCTGTTTTACAGGCTTTGGTATATTTTTGTAACGTTAATCTTTTGCGTGAAGAGGAGTAAGCCAGGATCTTACCTCGAAAGACAGCCTTAGCTGCTTCCCAATACAGGATGGGTTCATCAATATGTTGTGAGTTACAATGTGCATACTCTCGCCACCAAAGGGTTACATTTTGTTGAAAAGTGTCATCTTGTAGAAGGTAGGAGAGAAAGCGCCACGTCCTAGGCAAGGTTGGGATGTCAAGTCTGTGTAACACGAGGGACACTGGCGAGTGATCTGAAATCAACATGTTTTCAATCTCTACTGCTCGCACCTTCGGTAACAGGTTAGGAGAGGTTAATAACAGGTCTATGCGGGACATGACCACGTGAACATGTGAAAAGTGTGTGAAGTCCCTTTCCAATGGGTGCAAATGTCTCCAAACATCCTCTAGGCCACTACTGCCAATAAAAGAACCAGATGATTTGTCTCTATATGAAGAGGTGGAAGAGGGGGGAGGGGAGATTCTTCCTTGCGAACCAGACCTGTCCTCCAATGTAGAGGGTACAGCATTGAAGTCTCCTCCAACCACTCGGTATTTGACATTCGCAGGTTGACTAAGCCGTGCAAGCATGGATGTGTAGAACGGTCTGTTATCGGTGTTGGGGTCATACACATTCCATATGTCTATGTTAGCGGAGCCCACTTGAATGATGGCACAAGACCATCTACCCTCGGTTGAGTCAGACGTGTGTGACAGTAGGGAGTATGGTAGTGATTTGCGGATTAGCGTGATCACACCAGCTGTGCGCCCTTTCGCAGGAGCTCCAATGGCTGTGCCAACCCATGTGCGTTGTAAGCGTTTGATGTCAGATGATGGTAGGTGAGTCTCTTGAAGAAGTGCTATGTCGGCCTTGAGTTTTTTGAGGTGACGGAGTACCTGGTTACGTTTGTTGGGAGATTTTAATCCTTTCACGTTCCACGTGATGATTTTTAAGGTGGTTTCCATTGGAGACGTGGATGCAGCATGTCATGAAGAAAATCAGTATGTGAGTCCAAGGAGAAGGTACATACGGACGTCCCTGAGCTCCATATGTACCTGGAATGGTGAGTCCCTACTAGTTGAAGAAAAAATAGGTTAAGGGCATTGCATTGCTGGTGAACGGGAGCACCCCGTGACTCAGCTCCCTGTTGGGTGTAAAGGATGGTATGGATTGGGGAAGACACCTTTTTTTTTCTACATGCAGAGTATCATCTTTTCTGCCTGTCTAGAAAGTTTAGCAGCAGGAAAACCTGGTCGTGCTTCTCTATCTCTCACAAGGTAGAAATACTGGACATTAGTTTTGTTGTTACTTGAGTACAAATGACCCATGTAGAAACAATACTGTATTAATATAAGTAGTTTTTTGAAGGAGAACCGCATGCAATTTTCTATTAACCCTTGCAATATGGCTACCCCCACATTGCACAGGTTACAGTAACTACTTGTTTTGGTCTAGGGAAGAAAATAACAAGGCAGAACTCACCCGTTCCTCTGACCCAGCTGGCAGTGATGGTGCTTTCTCTTGTCTGTCTCCTACATGATGACTTGGGAACCTTAGATCACTGCAGCAGAGGAGGGGAGTGAGGTTTAACGGACCAGTCTAAGAGCAAGCCGGCTCGGAGGATCGGGCAAGCTTAGGCCCTAATTTCTGTGTATACATGCTTACCTCTTGAGAGACAAAGATCCGAACATTAACTTGTACAAGAAATACTCTTGGTAGCTGTGGTTAAGAATGAATTCAAACAGCAATAAAATATGCACAGGTTGCAGACCTCTGTACGTCTATGCTCACTTTTATGTTTACATACTTAGCAGTGTAGTATTACTGAAAACTCATTTAGGTGATCTTGCTATTGCTAGGAGCTTTATCCGCTGGTTAGTCGCAAGATCGCAAGGTGCTATGTATGTCCATGGTAGTGCTATAGCTGCATCTGTGTGCCCCAAGCCCCTGAAGACCCCATTGAGGGTAAATTTGACAGAAGTGAAGCCAAGGATTATAGGTATCTCCCTCCCTTCATCTAGAGATCTGACACTGCTTGGGGGATAAGTCTCAGCCCCTAACATTGCATCCTCCATCTTCCCCCTCCCCCCTACAGGTACCTCTGGTTTCACCACTGTTATATCCTTTTTGAAAAATTTCTGGGTTTTCCTCGTCTCTCCTGGACACCTAAAATACTTCCTGGGGGCTCTTCCAATGTTGCATGCACAGTGCACAGCCGACAGCCATTTTGCCACACTCATGCCACCGTACCTGTGCAGTCACTAGTGTGGTGGTTATCCTGGTACACTCCTGCATGATCTAAGCATGTTCAGGTACTGTGTGTCTTATCTTATTCTTGGGGGCACACATGCAGGTGAGTTCAGAGTCAGACTGGATTGAGCTCCATCTACAGCAGTGAGTGCATCAGCGGTGCCAGGAACAACTGAGACCAGTGGGGGAGACCCTCTTTTACCATTTGACGCTGGTCTGTAAGTACCCTTATGGAGCTCTTGAAGATGGTAGATTCTAAACACAGAGTGGCAGGGGGGAAAGAGATTGCTAGCTCCACAGCTAATAACAGGTGAGATGGGTAACCTATGGCTTCCCCTAGGGACTTGACATATGATGATGGTTTTTATGGGTAAAAGTTATGCTGTGATTGATTCATCTGGCTGCAGAGGGCACAAGTGTAGCTGAGGGACAAGTAGAAGGTCTTTGAAGTTGAGGTCCAAGAAAAAGAAGCCCTCTATGGGGATTGCCAACATCCTGAGAAAATATCCACTCGAAAATTGTTTGCACAGCAATACTCCTTTGAGGAAACATCCACCAGAAAGCAGGTGGTGCCGGAGGTAAATGTGGCAATTTCTTGCCTTAACAAATCCCTGACCTGCCATTTGCCCTGTGCTACTGTGTGGAAGGTATAGCTAATACACCGTGTCCACACTCTAGGCTGTGTCTCTTTTCTGTACAAATAGGATAGACCTCTGTGGCTATGTCAGCAGAACCTGCGTGCAAGAAATGCCTGGATAGAATTCCCTTTCCAGGAGCCTGTCTCTTCAGAGAGGACTTGGATACCTTCATCAAGAAGTTGCTAGAGGTAGGAGCACACACTTAAAGAGCAAGGGAAACCTAAGGTTGCTCCAGGCAAGTCTCCCTCGGCTCTGACCAGGAAGGGCCCCAGGATTTGTGGGTAACCGCCATAGTTTCCCTTGGTTGCAAACTGTAGTTTCCAATCTTTCCCCAGTGGAAAGAGACTCTGCACACAGCCTTGCAGCAATTGATGACATCCAGAGTCACCGTCCCTAACGCATGTGTTTCTGGACCTTACAAGCCAAGGACCAGCCCTTGTTGAAATTCTGCATCAGGGTTCTGGGTTTGATGGTGACCTCCTTTGAGGTGGTACTGTGTGCTTAGTTCCACTTTAGACTGCTTCAACTGAGCATTCTAGCTGTGCGGGGCCATCAGACTCACTTTCTCGATCGCCCCATGCATCTTTTTAACCAAGGTGGGGATCTCACTGACTTGGTGGGTCTTCGATCCAGCATTGGAGAAATCTATAAATGTTCTGAACTTAAGAGCTTTAACTTAAGAGCAATTACACTCTCCCTGTGCCACTGGACAAGTCACTTTCTAGGGCGACCGCCACAGCCTTGCCATAAATCAACCATAAAGGAGGAACCAAAAGTCAGTTGCATGGCTTAGAGACAAGTTGGTCAGTTCATGGCATGGACAGAACTTCATGCCTCAGCCTTGAGCAGTGTGCACAAACCAGAAGTGGACAGTTGGCAGATGGACTTTCTCAATCAGCAGTGGTTGGACTCAGGAAAATGGTCTGTACACCCCAAAATGATTGAAGAGACTTGTCGCTGGGAAATGCCTGGCATAGATCACCTGGCATCCAGACTCGGCAAGAAACTGAACTGGTTTGTATACAGGTCCAGGGATTCACAAGCATTTGCTGTGGATGATCTGGTGGGCCGATGTGATAAATTCTCCCTTATCTACGCCTTTCTTTCCTAAAAAATGCTTCTTCAGATGCTTTGCAAAATTGAGACAGAGGACTTTTTAGTGATCTCATGGCTCCCATCTAGCCCAGAAGAGTGTAGAATGCTGATTTCCTGCTGGAGGACTACCTGTGGTCAGACAGCCCAGACCTTCTGTCCCAAGGCCTGATACTCCATCCTGCTTCTCGATGTTTGGATTTGATCGCTTGGCCGTTGAAGCTCAGGTCCTGAGGGATAGGCGTCTGTCTTTCTCAATTTTTCCTACACTCTTATAGGCTAGTAAGTCCACCACCACATCTGGAGGGTGTGTACGTGAACATTTTCTTCCTCGAAAAATGTCCTCTGGGGGACAGATTTTGGTATTTTTCTAATTGTGGTTAGATCAGCACTTAGCTCTGAGTATGTTCAAAGGACAAATATCAGATTTGGCAATGATTTGGGCCTTTCATTCTTTGGTGAAGGCCTTTATTCAGGGGGATCACTCTTGTGGCTCCTCCTAGATGCCCTCTAGTGATTCTGTGGGATTCCAGTCTGGTACTTTCATCTCCAGAAAACTCCCTTTGAACCTCTCAGATAACTGTCTGGCAGATCCTACACACAAGGTGTTTTTTCTTGTCGCTATTACCTCCGCTAAGAGGGTTTCAGAGATAGCAGTGCTACCTTATTTTAGATCTTCACAAGGATTAGGTTGATCTCAGACTCAGAGATTGTTTACCTAAGATGGTTTTCTCCTTTCATCTTAATCTGGACATGTCCCTTATTTTTGTCCTGCTCCAAAATATCAAGGGAGGATTTCCCCCCACTGCTTGGATGTGGTTTGAGTCATCCAAATTATCTCCCGGCCAAGGCTTTATTCAGACTTTTGTTTTTCTTTGTGCTTCCTGAAGAGCCTCACAGGGGGATCTCTGCATCGTGTTCCCTCATTTCTCAGTGGAGTAGATAGGTCTTTGTACATGCCCATTCTACTAAGGGTAGGGCTTTGCCCTTTCCTGTGAACGGCGCACTCTACTAGGTCTGTCAATGCCACTTGGGCTTTTCAGCACCAGGCATTTGCTTTGCAGATTTCTGAGTTCACCACATGATCCTCTGTTCACATGTTCTACCAGGTTGATGTTCAGACCTCTACTGATGCCATTTTCAGCAGTAAGGTACTACAGGATGCTATCTAAGTTGTAGTTATCCCACCTGTCCGTAATGTGGGCATGTTGGCGGTTGTTTGCTGGACAAGAAAAAGTATAGAAATAGAATTTTTGTCTTACAAGTACAATATATTTTTGTACAGTACAGTACACAGGACCCTCCCTTCTATGAGCATGTCTAGGAGTCGGAAGGGTTATATGGGGTTCTTCACAACTCTGGCCAGTGTCCAATTACGTTATACATACCTGCATATTAGCCAGCCCTCTCTGAACCTGCCTGTGTCCTGTGCTATACTCCAAGAAATGGATTTTACTGGTAATTCAAAATTCTATTTTTTTTAGGGTTACAGTCTTGTATTTTCTTTTTTCCCATCTATATCTCATTGGGGAGATTTCCATTTAATGTTTGCCCTGTAGACCCAAAAGGAAGAGAAAAAATATTTATTTGAAGTGAGGGAAATCTCCTTTAGACAACTGTCCCTGGAATGGGTATCTCTATTGGATTTCCCAGTTTTGTTATGGTGGAAATTCAAATGTTGCTATCCACCTCACTTGCAGTGCCTGAGACAATAGTCACCAAGGCCAATAAAGTGGTAAATCTTACCAGTGGTAACATGGGCAGCAATACAAACTCAGTAGAGGCTCTAACCCCTCACCTCCTATCCAAAACTTAAAAAAAAAACATGCTTTATTGTTTGTTATAATCCCACAGTCTTAGGGGCAGCACTGTGGTGTTAAAGATGGCATGTAGTTCATACACAACTTTCATTTTAATTCACTCTTACTTTTTTTTTCTTCAACTATCTCCCAACTCTCAGCAGATTAGTATTTAACAACAGAAGTATCTTAATAAAATATAATGGTAGTACAATTGATGACTAAATGTTACACCCCTACAGTAGACCAAAATAAAACTGCTACTTGCTAAACAATGAGAATCAGAACTGGTTACTGCTGTGGTGATAGCATGGAAATTGTCTCACATGATACAAAAGCATAGGAGATATATTTTTGTGCTCTTAAATTGTACTTTAAAACATTGGAAATATTCAGTTGTTGTTTTCTATCATTTGCTAGTCATCTATATTCCATTTGCTATGGGTAAACTTTTTTTTTTAGATTTTTCTATAATAATTCCTTAGCCCACAGGATCAAAATTCAAGTTACAATTCTATACAGTTTCAGCATTTTTTTTCCTTAGGTATAATTTGTGATGGAACTAATCCCATTTGTATCACTTTTTTTCCCCTTGCATGCACAAAGCAGCATATTGATCCAACACTGTGATTGCATGATAGTAACGATTTCTTGCAGGTTCTTAGCTGGCAATAAATTTTGCAAACTCATTATTTCCCTAACACTTGGGTTACAGAGTTCCCTGTTGAGCATGCATCAATACTTCCAACATTTTAGCCGAGAGGAAAAAGTACACAGTTCTGTTAACCCTTTATCTGAGAAACTAGTAAGCTAATATTCTTAGACACAGATAGTTGGTGTTTTTCTCATTCTTTGCAAAGAATTCAACAGGATTATCTTGCATTATCAATGCAGGCACTTCATGCAACAGTTGTATGCAGCTTCATCAAGTTCAACACTATTTTAAAGGTGGCCATACATTGTTAGATTTTCATTCAAGAGGTTTTCTTTCTGCCATGAACCCTCATTCAATTATACCTAGACTTCCCCATTAAGCAAAGTTGAATTCGGAAATTGTTCCTTAGCCATTCTAACCCACCAATTTGTTTTACGAATTATGGAAATTATTTCCTTTTGTGCGTGTGGTGTTCTTGCTGAGATTTTTGACGGATAAAAACCCCACTGATTCATCGATTTTCGTTTAGTAAGAGAAACATTTTCCAAACTGACCGTCCGGAAAATTTTGATCACAATATCAAAAACTAAAATTGGTGCTGTACCATCAACTGTTCGATGTTTGTTTGAAAGACAGTTCTGAACTACAATCTAACACTGTATGCCTACCTTAACGCTTGGTACATAAACTCACATGTAAAAGTTATGTGAGAGATTGTAAATGCGCTAACAGACATCTTTGCATGGGGTGCTGCTGGCTTTACATATGTCAATGTCAACTTAAGTGATTCTACTTTTTCTTCACAGACCTGACAATGTGAGCAAAATGCTGCACTCACGCGACATAGTGCCTAGGTGTTTGTGTAGGTCCCCATGGCCTCGCAGGGATATCTTGTTCTACTGGTTGTTAACTCAGCTGGGACCCTGAACCTATCACTACAACATCTGTCTGATGTGTGAAATAGAGTAGTGTGGCATATGTGCATCATAGAGAGACCTAAGGAAAAATTCCCTTATGTTAAGACAATATACATTAATTCACTGCTAGTGCATTCTCATCATAAGTTATTTGATCACAGTGAGCACACTTTTCTAGGTGACTCATGTTCTCCTTTGAATTACTACTGCCTTCTGGCTGGCATTAATTGCTAGAATGGATGATTATAGAATCGTGGCAAAAATGTTAATCCATAATAGATAGAATGCTTTTAACCCCTTCATGACTGAGCTTGTTTTTGGTTTCTGTTCGTAAATGACTGACACACTTTTGACATTTTTGCTGTGTGATTCTTCCACGTCAGTAATATACTTTCTTACAAAGTGCACCCACACATATTATATATTGTTTTTTAGAGGACAGATAGGGCTATATATTTATATCACATATGTGTGTCTAACGCCTCACTTAGGACAAATACAAATTAAAAAAAGAGGAAAAAACGTAAAACAAAAATTTTTTTTCCCAGTTTTGACTTGTAGTATTTTTTTTTTAACAAAACCAGCACAGCTAAAAAAAATGCAATACATACATTCATTTATTTGTCCCTTATTTTTAATTTTTTTACACTTTTCACTATTTTTTGTAATTTATTTACACTGTTCACTTTTTTTATACTGACAAATTTTATTTATTTAATTATATCAGGCAGTCATTGTGAATTAATCTCACTATTACTGCTTGATAAATTAATACATTTTTTTTATTATCAGGCTGCTTCAAACTTCAGAACAGCCGATAATAAGTTAGTGACACTGATCCTGCAGCAGTTCAGGATTCAGCTGTCAGTGAATGTTTCAGAAAACTTAAACATTCTACTTTCAAGAATAGATACATTATGTGTCTAATACATAACATTTTGTATCTATTCTTGAAAGTCAAAAGATAAAAAAAAAAAAAGCCAGTATAGCTTGAGAGAGATATCTCTCGATCTATACGAGCTGTCAGAATGCCGGCAAAAGCCGACATGTGTGTCTGCTTTGCTGTGACTCTCAGACACCCGATATTAAGGTATCGGGTGTCTGAAAAAGGTTAACCCTTTCAGTAATGGATCTCTAGATAGTTAGACATCTATTACTGAAAGGTAACCGCTGATTCTCAGCGGTTAGCAGCCTTCTAGTGCAGCAAATAACTCGTCACGTACAGTGTACGTGACGAGTCATTTGGTCCCTTTGTGGCTGGACGTACAGTGTACGTCTCCCGTCACGAAGGGGTTAAAAACCCAACTACTATGTGAAGTCACCTAATCTTTCTGTGCACCGACCAGGCACTTTCAATTGCTAAATGACAATGATTGTGATGTGCACATAGCCAATCTCACCCCCACAGAGCCTTTTTTTCTCCCAGGGCTGTGCAGAAAAAAGTGCAGAGTTTTAGAGCGACACTCCCTGGCAGGTATATGATATCCAGCACACCAGTGAATAGTGTTAAAAAATAAAGCATATTTTATTCATGCATATTTGTCACATCAAAAATTGCAACATTTGGGGCCACACAGGGTCCACTTCATCAGGCTTAACATGACATAATCCCTGGCAGGGGACATGGCACAGAGTCTGACCACCATCTGGTTTTCACTAGAGCTTCTGATGGTGGAAACGGGTTTTGCTGCTTGCTGGCACCATGTTGCAGTCCCAAGGATCACCCAGCCAAATAATAAGCAAATACAGCAGGCTACAATAAGGAGACAGTAGTCCGGAGTGTGGTCAGAATCAGACAGAGGTCCTGACAGGTGATAACCAGAGCATGGTCAAACAGTGGTCAGCAGCCAGTAGACAGGAAGCAAAAACAGGAGACGAGAGCATAGTCGGATCTGGGTAGGGGTTGAGACAGGCGGCTAGCAGAGAGTAGTCACACTGTCTAGGTCAGTAAAGAGCAGTCAGTAGATAAAGCAGGAGATGAAAGTGTAGTCGTTTCCGGGCAGAAGGTCAAGGCAGGCGGTGAGCAAAGAGAGGTCAGGCAGTCCAGGTCAGTAAATGGGAAACAACTGCAGTATGAAAGCTCTTTGTACATACAGGGAAGCAGGCTTGAAGACACAGCAACAGCAGAGCTTGCAACCCTTGCAGAGCTGGTGCTTAAATACCCCTCTGAATCACAGATGATGTGCTCAGCATCACTTCAGGGTGCTCTTAAAGCTCTGGCTTGGATGCTGTGGCTATAAGCAATATCGGCTTAGGTTCTGTAAGAGCCATTAGAAGTAATGGCAAGGCTCTTGTGCATACCATTAGAGGTACCGCTGGGTCTTCTGGAAGTCCTGGCTGGGTTTTAATATCTTTAAAACCCGGCAGGGATCCACTAACTACCATAACAGAAGGCTTCTTTGCACACAATTGGATATTTGTTGTGTTAGCACAGCCATGATATATTACTGTCATGTCAAATAAGAACATTGGGTATTAATGGGTTTGTAGGAAATTGAACTGTTCTTTGGATTCTGAACAGTTTTATGTGAGGACAATGGTAATTCACAAATGTACTCGATAGAAGAGAACTATGATGAATAGATCTTTTTATACAAACACGGATCCAAGCATAACATTTTAAATCATAAAAAGATTTTTTTTGTCATAAAAGCTGTCGTTTTCCCCTTTTGGCATATATTTTGGTGTATTTGTTTATTTTTTTAGGCAATAGAATATTCCAAACAGACAACTCGCTCACATCTAGCACAATTGTATTCCCCCTCAAACGCATGTTCAAGGAACGCATACATTGCGAACTAAAACAAATAGTTCAAAGAGCAATCTGATGAATTTAAATAGACAGTAACACAAGCATGAATGCAGTGTTAAAAAAGGTTGTTTTTTTGGGGGGTGGGGCGTTGCCGGAAGTCCTGGTGGAGGGCTGCTAAGTGAACTCCGATTAACTCACAAACCGGGGGCACAGCTACTGTTTAATAGAACCCACTTTTAGCAAAATTTGCCATAATTCACCTAATCAGTGAGTAATCATCATGTGGAAGCCCAAATTGTTGGATTTTTTCCGGGCCGCTGGCTCGGGCAGAAAGCAAGATTGCCCCGACTCCTCTCAAAGACCAGCATCTTCCGAACTGATAATGATCGGTAACGAAAGTTAGTATGGTAACAAACGTTAGTTGATTTCCCTTGACAACTTACAACACGGCTCTTCAGATAGTGTGGCCTCTTCTGCACAAGGGTCTCCTTTGAAGCCTATATCCAAAAGAGCTGTTCTTATTCCACTGGAAAAGGCGGTAAGAGGAGACTCCCCTGCAGATGATTCTAAGGATATGACTTTCCTATAAGTGACTTTCCAACATCAGACAGACCTATAATGGATACCACTCTAAAAGAAATGTTAATTTCCCTACGTAACACAATTGACAAAGATATGCCCTCCCTGATCCTAAATTTTAAGAGTGATTTACACCTCATGGGGTACAGGATCAATACCATGGAAATAAAATGGGCAGTTATCCAGAAGCCAATATTGATATGGTGGATGCCCACAAAGAGAAGACTGAAGAACCACACCATTTGACAATGAAAATAGCTGACTTAGAAGACAGGTCTCACAGAAATAATGTGAAATTCAGGGGAATACCTGAATCAGTCTTGTCTGGTGACCTTCGAGATTATATTTTAAAAAAAATGAAAAAGCTCTCTACTACTTTCCTTGTTGGAACTTGAGAGCACTGTAGACAGAGCTTATTGCTTGCCAAAACCCTCACATCTGCCTGAAAGACTTCCTAAAGATGTAATTTGACATTACTTCCCTATTAAAGAAAAGCTGATAATGCTTAGTCACAACAATACCTCAATACCTGGACCCTTACTCAAATATCACATTATACAGTGGCCTTTCTCAAGCTTCTGTGATGGCTCGAAAAGAACATTATTCTATCATTGAAGTTCTAAGAAACCACAAAGTGGATTACAAATGGGTATTTCCTACCAAACTTGTGATCACCAGGAATGGGAAAACCCATGCCATTTCATCGATCAATTCTGGTCTCCAACTTCTTCAACAAATGAGCCTCCTCTCTCCACCTGAATCTTCTCCGGATTGTCTTTATGTGACTTTCAATGTCTTTATTCACCCCTCATCAGAGTTCTTATATTCTTAAATTGTTGTGGTTCTAATACTACTTAATACAGCTCATGCCACTCAAGTTCCCCGGCTGGTTTTGTGTTAAGTCGGAATACTTCCCCAACCCCTTCTTTAAGATGCAATATTCCTTCAATGTTCGGAGATCCCTGGACAGATGTCCTCTCCTTTTTATCAAGGTTTGTTGTTTTTGTTCAGTTTCGCTCTGTTTGTTTATAGACTTTATATCCTTTTACTGAATGGCACTTTATCTTTTGTCAACTGATTATCATCATTCCGGCTCGATATCTACACGATCACCTCACATTTCTAAAGGTGGCTGCCAACTTTATGGACTCATTTAATGTCTTGGGACACTACTCTTTTCTTCAAGATACACCCAATTGTGTTCACATAAGCATTTCCTACTACTTCCAGTATGACTGTTAAACATCTCTCCATTAATGCTAAAGGTCTTAAATGCCCATTTAAACCGATTTACATCCTTCAGATTGGGAATGTTCCTTTTTTTCCCCTTAATGCTTCATATGCCAGAATTTATTTATTTTTCCTCTCCGACAAATGGCTCCTACAATAGGCAAAAGCCTCTATCCATAACATTATGTGATCTGATCATTCTCCGATTACACTAACTTTAGTGGACTCTCCCCAAACTCGTTCATCACCTCTTTGGCGTAATAATATTTATTTATTGTCCAATCCATATCACCAAACATTTTCCTCTGACCTCAAGGATTTTTTCTATATGAATGCTCCACAAGATACTGACCTATGTACACTGTAGTGTGCTGATAAATCGTATATTAGAGGCTTATTGATACAATTGGGAGATAGGGAAAATAAATGCAGGATTCAACAATTTGATGATGTAGTAACCCATATTCGAAAATTGGAATCCCTTCATAAATCGCCTTTAACCCCTTCGTGACACGACGTACAGTGTACGTCTCCCGCATCGGTGCTTTTTAAACAGACTCCCGGCGACTTTTGCCGCCAGGAGTCTGTTTAGACTTGTAGAGCCGACTGTCGGCTTTACAACAGAAGCGATTCTGGCGACTTACCTGTCGCCAGATCGCTTCTGTGTCCTGAAGAAGGCCCCCCCCGCCGGACACCGCCGCCGTGCTTCCCGGGCTCCGTTGCCCCTCCTACGGGACCGGCGTCCGCGGGGAGCTGGGGAGGAGGTCGACGAACTTCCGTTCATCGATCCCCTCCCCGTTCTATGGGACCGGGAGTGATGCAGATTGCATCACTTCCGGTCCCCGGGCTGTCAGTTCTGGGCTCCTGCAGCCCAGCTATAAGCTACGCATGTGCGATCTGCACTTCAATAGCGTATTTCCAGTGTAAAGGTGACACTGGGGGTCTTTTGGACCCCCAGCATCACCTTAAAGAGTACCTGTCACCACCATCTTGTAAGCCCCCCCATGTGATAGCAGTCAAAGTAAAGATAAAAAAACAGGTTTTAAAATCAAAATAAATCTACTAATAATAATTAAAAAAATTAAAAGGCCCCCGCGAGCACGCGCGTCGCCACGTAAACACGCGTCGGGTGCACCTACGTATGAAAACGACGAACGTGCTACACATGTTGGGTATCGCCGCGCATGCCGGAGTGAGAGCAATAATACTAGGGCCAGTATTTTGGGGTATCTCTAAATTGATGACCTGTGGGGGCTTTTAAAGCGTCTCTGGACTTTTTGGGGTACTGCAGTTTTTTGCCGTTTCACGGACGCATGCAATTTGTAAATTGGGCATGTTGGGTATCGTTTTACTCGTTGTAACCTCATCTTTTATATTTCATTTAAAAAATTGGGATTTTGGTTGTGTTTTGGGGCATTTAATTAAATTGATCACTAAATTTTGGGGTTTAATAAGGAGTTGCGCTAATATTGTGCAACATAAAAATTTGCAACTACCACCAGGCCTAAAATGTGGAATATAACGTGTGCAAAAAATGAAAAAAAAAGGCCTCAGTCATGAAGGGGTTAAATCCTCAAATTTTACCTGAGCTCCTTCAGGCTAGGCAACATCTTCAACCCTTACTTATAGCAAAACACTATTGGCATTTACCCAGACTGAAAACTACCTACTTTCAACTAAGTAATAGAGCTAGTAAACTCTTAGCCAATAAAATCAGAAGTAGATCTAAAACCAAGTTCCCTCCCTACACCAACTTTTTACTAACCATCGTGTTTTTATTCTGAAAGATATTCCCAATGCATTTGGAGCATTTTATAACTCCTTTTTTACCTTGTAAACTTCTATAGATGTCTTTTTATCAACTCTCAATCTCCCAAAAATTTCTTCTGCTTATTTAGAATCTCTTAACGCTAAGAAGCAGACATTATCTGTTTGATTAACAAATTTACAACCAATAAATCACCCGGAACAGATTTTTTAGGGGAGAATATTATAAAGCCTTTCAGCATATCTTAGCACCTTGCTTCTTGTGTATATTTAAGTCTGCTGCATCCCCCCAAAAATGCTTCATGCTTATATTATACTATATGTAAAACTAATTGTTGAGAGATTGCTTCCTCTTACCCCCTCTATCATTTATCCCGACCAAGTCGGTTTTGTTAAAGGTAGACAGACCCCAGATGGAATGAGGAAAATTATTACCTTTTGAATAATTGAATGCCTTATTCGCTTTTGACACGAAGATGGCGTTCAACTGCATCCACTGGAGATACATGGCACATATCCTTCAACAATTTGGATTAGAAGGAAGCATGCTCTTTGCAATGTTAAATGGCATTACAATAGGAAATAATACGTATAAAATTGGACTGTTTGCTGATGACATAATATCCTTAACCGATCTGGCTTTTTCTCTATGAAAAGTACTTACTTTACTTCACTCAATCTGCAAGCTTTCTCAGTATAAAGTCAACAAAGGAAAATACTTCATATTAAATATGGGGTTTGATTGTGTCACTTGTTCTAAATTTCAATCGGAATTCCCATTCATCTGGGCATCTCAAAGCATTTTGTATTTGGGTATAATTTTGCATTTCCCTCTTTCAAAGTCTATTCTTGCAATTTTGAACCTGTGTTAGGAAATCTCAATCAGAAAGTATTGGCAAACTTGAACTTTTGTGGGTGGGTAGATTAGCAGCATTCAAAATAAATAGTCTTCCCAAAATACTGTTACTTTAGAGCTCTACCCATCTTTCTTCCTGCATTTTTTTTCACTAAACTCTGATGCCTAATCGATAATTGTATTAGGCAAGGCAAAAAAAGTGTAGTTTCTCGCTATTTCTTATGGAAACACAATTGCTTAGGATGTATGGGATTCCCTAACATGAAGGATTTTTACCAAGCTGCTCTACTTGATCAACTAAGAGCATGGTTTTGCCCTTCTTCCAATCTACCCTCCCTGGATCGCTATAGAACATGATTTCATACCCAACAATGACCTCACGTTCTGGCTTATTGCATATACATTACAAAGAAAACTGAAGCCACCTGATTACCCAACTATTATTTTTACCACACGGGCTTGGTTTTCCCTGATTCATAGTGCATCTTCCCAAGCTCATCCATTAAAAATCCCTATTTGCTCCTTGGAGTTACGTATTCCCTATTAGGACACCAGTATGTGATGTTCCAGAGGCTTTCTTTATTTATTTCCTCCTGATTGTTTATTCTCTTAATTTGATTAATACAAATTTCACACCGCCTTAATTCCACTTAGTTTAAGCCAGCTTTGATTTCAACCCAGGCATGGGAATCTTTACAAGGAAATCGAATGGATAAAGGTGGCATTTCGAGATTGTATTATATTTTTACAAGACAAAAATGCATTTACCTAACTACCTCATATGTGCAAATGGAAGGCAGGCCTTTCCCAACAATGGGAATAAGTGTCCAGAGCCCATTCTTCCCACTCTCGTTGTATAGATCATTGGGAAGTCTCAAAAGATCATTTTAATGTGGTATCTTACTACTCTTCGATTGTCCAAAATTTTCTCTTCTTCCTTCCAAGTATGTTGACGAAACTGTGGTCAAACTGGCCATATTTTCCATATTTCTTTGGTCATGCAAAAGTCTGACAAGCTTTTGGTATTCTATTTTTTGTCTAATGGCTTCTTTATTAGGCCATTTAATCTCACCACAACCTCAACTGGCATTATTGGGTACTGGTATAGATAGATTTCCTTCTACTCAAAAATATGTCAGTATGCATATTCTTTTCGCAGCCAGACTCCTTACAACTAAATATTGGAAATCTTCTAATGTTCCATCACTCCAGGAACTCCTCAATAAATGTGCTAACCAATGCACATATGAGACATTATCCTCATTTATACTAAATGTTCACCATATTTTCCTACATAGACTGAGCTTGTGGATCTCTTTCTCCTCTAATAATAAGATTGACACTTAGGTGTAGATCTCTGTCATTTAATGTTTTTCATGTATTATTGTTTTCTTTTTTGTTGGGCCATCCAGAACTAGGTTTAGAACTAGATTTAGATTCCCATCAATTTCCTCTATATCATTATTGTCTTTTCTCCTTTTCCTGGATCCTTCCACCTTCTCCCTTAACCTTCCACCTTTTCTCTCCTTCCTCCCTTCCCATCCGCCTATCTACTTGTTCTTTTCAATATTTTTTGTTATTTTCTCCTTCATTCTTTCTACCTCCCTCATGCCTCTTATGTTTTTACTTCTTCACGAGGAACTAAAGGCCTAGGTGTTTATTCCTCCATATTTATTGTGGCACTATATCTTATCCCTGTTCAAACTTTAACTTTGTTATATTTGCATTATGCATATAGAAAAAAAAAACAACACAGACAAGAAATACCTTTAAAAATGTTGTATTTCTTTATAAATAGTTGAGATACTGAGCTAGTAAAACAAATGCATCTTTTTTTACAAATGTTGCATAAAGTTTGTACTATCTACTATATATTTCAGCTATAGGTTAATATTTACAAATTCCTTATAAAATACCAAAAATGTCACAGGTATTCACTGCTTCTAGCAACCACAGTCCAGCTAGTATTTTCCTGGTGCAGGTTAGAGTTAGGAACCATTCTTCTTGATTGCAACAGATGTACTGTTTCCAGACATTCACATTTCAAATTCTATTATGTAAAAGATTTTAGTGCATTGCTATCTTGCAAAGGTTAATCACTTTGCATGCTTCAGCATCCTTTTACTAGTTGCACAGTCTCTGTAAGCTGTTCTGCAATATTTCCAATAATTACTCTATCAAGAATTGTTCCTAATAACTAACCATATCTTATTCTGTAAATTACATTTTAATGGAAATCTAGATTGTGACTCCATATATGAGAATGTTATGTAGAAATTTGGATTGGTAAACCCTTAAAGACTAATCAAACAAGTGTATGTGTCCATGTTCCTCAAGTTTCAAACAGTCAAGTCGCAGAGTCGAACAGTGATTCTCATTAGATTGTGGACTGTACACTCCAATGTAGAACAGTGTCCTACATGGTTGCAAAGGCCTTAACACATGTTAACAAACTGCACCTTACCTTTCCTGTACAGTACATTTTAATTATACAACTGTAACCAATGCCTATTTTTATTTTTTAATTATGCAAATTAAAATTGTCTTTCTCATGCTCCTCTGTTATCTCAAAGAGCAGCTACTGCAAAGAAGCATGAAATCTGATCCCGTAAGCTACATACAGATTTAATGACTGCATTATTAACTGTTGCTCGCTAATTTCCTTATACTTTAGTTTCCATCACTTTCAACTATAATTAAATTGATTGCTTATTTAATTTAGGGGGTACAAATATAATAGTTTTTGTTTTATTTAATAATTAACGATACACTGCTGTATGAGAGACACATTAGCAAATGTGTCTTTGTTTTTTATAAACGTTCAGGCATGGGTGACTGGCAGGAAGCATAGCCTACAGGTTTCCATATTGATACAATACGTTTATAATGTGTTCAATGCATTTTTTTTCTTATAATCTCAGTTTTGTTGAGAAGGTGACAATCACCTCTAGGTTAACTATGTATGCAGCAAGAATTTTAGCAAAGCTGCTTGAAGATTCACACCATTTCATGTTCTGAAGATATAGGTTATAGGAAATAGAGTAGGAATGTCAGCCTTATTATAACCACCTTAGTAAATCTCAATGTTTTGGTTAGAAAAGCTGCATCATGTTCACCCCTTTCAGAAGTTGAAAAGTCTTTATAGAGCATCTCACCAAAAATTTAAATCCTATTGCGGGTTGATGCTTGTAAATTGGGGCAGACATTTGAGAAAAGAAGTGAGCAAATCACACAATTAGGAAAATAGATTTCTTGTAGTATCGTATATAAAATCTGTGTACCAAACACCTCCTAGTTGCCATACTACAAGGATATGCAGTTTCCATGTATTTACGTATGTGTATGTATATATATATTTTTACGTCTTGTCTACTGGACTAATATGGCTTACCCATTTCTATATATATATATATATTTTTTTTGATGAGTAGTTTATGACCCTGCTCTGCCAGTTAATGACCCCGCTCACCTTTTTTTAAGTCAGCACTCTCACTTCAGCTGTTCAGTCCTACTGGGTGGCTCTTTTTGCACACAGATCTCCTCCCAGTGCCACCTCCTGCAGTACATATATAGGCTGCTAGTTGGCAGTGACTTGAGCGCAGTAGGCAAGTCCAGCTAGTGGGAATGCCGTTCAATGCAAAGGGGGGAACAATCATATGTTAGATGCTTTAGATTTCAAGTTGCTTTTATATCACTGATTATATTTACGGCACAGTTATCCCTTTACATTTTTCAAGTCTGTTTTGACTATAATTAGTCTCCAATACTAAATATTCAAAATTGTTTATCTTTCCACTTGTAAGCAAGTCTTTTTAAGTGTGTTGCATAATTTTGAAACTCCAAATCCTAGTATGGCGTTGTTTTCTGGATTCGCAAGGGAGATTGTTTCAGGATAGAAAGCTCCATCTACAGCACAGGTTTACATTCATATCCAAGTTTATTGTTCCTGAAAATGATTAACATACACAACAAATAAATGTTGGCTTCAATGTGATATTTTACAGTACTGTTTTTTAAATTACATGTGACGACTAAGTGTTTGATTAGGACTCATACATATTGGCACCGATCATCCATAACATTATGACCCCCCTTTTAATATTGAGTAGGCCCCCCTTTTGCCGCCAAAACAACCCTGAACCATCAAGTCATGAACTCCATTAAATCTCTGAAGGTATGCTGTTGTATCTGGCACCAAAACATTAGTAGCAGATCCTTTTAGTCCTGTAAGTTGCAGGGTGGGCCTCCATGGATCAAACTTGTTTTTCTAGCACACAGATGCTTGATTGGAAGTTCAGAAAATACCATGTTCCACGGGATCTTCACCGGAGAGAAATGCCTGGATGGGAAGGGGGTTTAACACCGCGGATGTCAACTGGTTAAGAAGCAAAATACACACCATCCATTCCTCCCGCATGATTCCTCAACCTCTAACATGTTTCACCCTTTATGCTTATTGATAGAGATACTCTGATTAAGCCTAAAGGGTGAAACACGTTAATGGTTGAGGATCAATGTGGGAGCAATGAACAGTTGTATCTTGCTCCTTAACTACCTCCCGGCCAGCCGCTGTGTATACAAGGCCTGCCGGGAGCTTCTTGGATGTAACTGGGCGCCACGTGGGAAATCCCCGCTATTTGAAAAGAGGCAGCGATGCCCGTTAATATACAAGCGATCCGCCGGCTATAGAGCCGGCTGATCGCTTGTTTGAAGCCCCGAGACGTGCGCCCCCTCCGCGGCTCTCCCCCTCTTTTTTGCGAGTGCGCGCAATTTTTACGCTTGACATATTTGGTGTCTATTTACCCGACGTGACCCCGTCTTTTATATTTTACCAAAAAAGTGGGTAATATTAGTTGTTTTATAACATAATGTAAAAAAACTTTTTTTTTTCAAAATTTTCAGTAATTTCTCCTGAATATAGTAAAAAATAAAACCCGCAGTGGTGATTAAATACCACCAAAATAAAGCTCTATCTATCCCCAAAAAATGGTATAAAATTCATTTCAATACAGCGCTGCGTGACGGAATAAATGTCAGTCAAAGTACTGCAGCGCTGAACACTGAAAAATGGCCTGGCCAGGAAGGGGGTCTAAACACCTGGTCTTCAAGCCGTTAAATAAAGATTTTCTCTCCATTGAAGATCCTGTGGAGTGTGGTGTTTTTCTTCTTTTTTTTTTTAACTTTGGTCATTGGAAGTGGTGGCACACTTGTTACCTGCATCTGGGACACAGTTGGGGTGGAAAGCGGGTTTTGGGAATGTGAGTGGTGTTTTGTTTTGAACATATTTTCTGATTGTTTTTTTAAAATGTAAAGTTATGTTTAGCATCTTTACTTCATGTTTATATCTGCTGTATTTTTATACCTTTACCTTCTTGAAAGTGACATTAAACCGCCTTTTTTTTTTACAACCCCCCATGCTGCTGTAAGGACTTAACTTAAGTGATGCCTCTTGATCCGATCATATTCTTCTTTTCAGTAGTTTTCAGTAGTCCCTCCAGCACTGGTGCCTGTTCCTGATCCAGCGCTGACTGCTGTTTATTCCTGCCCCATGGAGTCTGACGTGCACACAACTGTGTGCATTCACTGTAGCTTTCCTCCTCTCCCCGCCGGCTATCTCCACTGCGCATGCACCCGCACACGTCCTCCTGCACGGCCACTCGATAATATACTGTATAACAGCTGGGAGCGAACAGCGGAGACAGAGGTAAGTTTTTACCTATTTGGTAACTTTTTTTTTTTTTATGATTTTACATATACTGGTATCTACTACTTGCTAGCAGTAGATATATGTAACAAAAAAAGACACTTTAATGTCACTTCAAGCAGCATACTGTCACTGGCTATTAAAGTTATGTGAATAGCATACTGTCAATGGCCAATGTGCTGTCCTATAAATTTATTTAGTTCTCCTCATGTTATATGTATAAAAAAATGGATGCACACCAAATTATGAAGAGTAATTTAATTCTTACTCCGCTATATTCTAAAATGAGATTTCTCAAGGGAAGTTGTGAAAGGTTGATCCTTACTTTCACTTTTACTTTAACTAGTGATAATACCATAAAATGTTGGTGCATGCGACTTAAAAGAGAACTATGGGGGTAAGTGTTTTCCCTCGTAGTTCTCTTAAGGGTCACGGGAGGACATATAATAGTGTCCTCCCGTGACCCAAAGTTCAGTATATCGCGAGCTACAGCTCGCGGTATACTGAGACCGCCACAACCGTGACGGATGCCGACATTACTGTCGAGATCCACCCAGCTGCGTGAGTGACAGCAAGCTCTGCCTATCTAGAGGCAAAGCCAGCTGTACCCTCCCCCGTCCGTTCCTCCAGTCAGCGCTGGAGGATCGGAGAGGGGAGGGGGAATCCCTGCAGTGAGCCATGACTGTCAGTCATGGCTCTCTGCAGGGAGATGATCGAGAAGAAGTGAGTGATTTTCACTCACCTCATAGTTCTCCTTTAAGGATTATCAAAGCTACAGAAGACAAACCTTTCTGACAGGGGAAAGAGCTATCAATGACTTTGGAACTTGTTAAATGTGCCCATCAATGCAAAACCTGCATACCATAAAAACAGTGCAGTAGTTATAAATCCTAATTTGGATTTGGATTGATTTTAAATACTGCTTCATGTTCCCGTATCATTCAGGCTGTTAATTAACAGTATTTATTTATTTTTTCCATAGCAAGCGACAAAGGAGAATATTAGGTGCAGAGAGGCAGAAGAGAAACAGAAGAGAGTCAGGTTAGCTAAGGAAATGGCAGAAAAAGAGAAAGAAGAAAGACTTAAAAAGAAGAAACATCTTCTAGAAAAGAACAGAGGTAAGAAAAAATACTTGTTCTTAAGGATATATACTGTATATTATTAGTTCCACCTTACAACACCAGTCTCCATATGGAACCAATCGGTTTCATTTTCTCTTAATACACTGATCCTGAAGGGGAGATGTTGATTGGTTCATATGGGCTACTTAGACAATTCTTCCTTCAAACATGTGACATAAAGGCATGCGATACATATAACCAAACTAAAGGAAGGTAAGGTAGTTGTTTTTTTTCCCTACAAACTCTACCATAAACTTGTGTCATTATTAAAGTATTTAATATCATTTGCAATAGTAGCCTCTGTTATCATGTTTAAGTCTTGGTCAGTGAATGTAATCATTTTTGAAAAAATTGATTTTGGATTACTTTATGAAGTGTAAACCCCAAGATTTAAAGCCCACCAGTTACCTAGGAGGAAAGTTGCATCCCTATATATTACTCAAAAAAGGTGGTCATATTCTCCCTTAAATGCGGTAGCATCGTTTGAGAAAGTGATAGTGCAGTGGTTAGGTTGAGGTGGGGTAGGCTTCCCTGAAGAGATGAATCTTTTTAGATCACATAAAGGCTGTCAGAGTAGGAGATAGATGGACAGTTTAGGGTAAAGAGTTCCAAAGCATGGAAAGACTCTAGAGAAGTCCTGGAGATGAGCAGGGGGAGAGTTGACAAGGGAGCAAGAGAGCAGGAGGTCTTGGGAAGAGGGAATGAGATGGTTAAGGTGATACTTTGAGAAAAGGTTGGAGATATAGCCAGAGGCAGAGTTATGGATGGCTTTGTAAGTGGTTGTTAATATTTTGAATTGTATCCTTTGGGCGATTGAACGCCAGTGGAGGGATTGGCGGAGGGGGGTTGCAGACACTGAGCAATTGGTTAGGTGGGTGAGTCTAGCAGCAGCATTCATGATAGACAGAAATTAGATAGACTGTGTTGTTGTAGGCCAATAAGAAGGGAGTTTCAATAGACAAGATGAGAGATAACGAGTGGATGAGTAGCTTTGTGGTTTAATTGGTAAAGAAGGGGCATATTTTGGAGATGTTACTAAGGTGAAGGTGGCAGAATTTGGATAGTGATTGGATGTGGGGCAGCAAGGTGAGGTCCGAGTCAAGGATAACAGTCATAGGGAGAGGGAGGGATAGTTGTGTTAGGTAATTTGATTAGGTTTGAACAACAGATACACTTTTCCTATCCTGCCCTGAATTGTCAAACATACTGATTTTTTTACACTGAAATTCAAAAATATGATTTTCAGACAACATGTGTCATACACATGAGCTATCTTTCCCATATGATCACACATCTTTTTTTCTGCAATTTTAGCACATTAAGCAAACTTGAGTATTATTCATCAACAAAAAATGATGGTTTCCTAGAGCTGACAGCATCACCAGCTTTCTAGTGGAGGCATTGGTTCTGTTGGTTCCTGTATCCAATAATGAGAAAGCTTTGGTTTTGTGGCCTTCTATATAAGATGTGATTTAGAATACCGCTCGTATGAAATAACAAACTTCAGCTGCATAACTGATCTGCTAATTTAATGTACTGCAGATTTCTGCTACTTATAAAATGTATACTTAGCAATGCAAAATTACCATTATGCATTGTAGTTTAACTGTAGGATAAGTATGAGGGGAATTAAATGACATACACAAACTACCAAACTCTGTTTTTCTCCTGTTCATTTCTGTTCATTAAAGGACACAGTGGAGATCTTGATCTCATAAACAATGGATTATAATACCACATGCAAAAATGCAAAAAGAAGGCTAAGCCTTGGGGGTGGCTCCTGCAGGTGGCCACACCCCATCCACCTGAGACTCCTTGCCTAGCTTCAAGGAGTATGGACCTATCTCCCTACTGGGAATTGTAGTGCCTATATTTTTTCTTTCTTTTTTTTCCCTTTGTTTTCTTCATGTGACTCTTCAGTCAACAGCCGTTGAGCACATGCAGATCCCTGCCTAAGAGCCCCCACTGCTATTTTGGGGCGGCCTGTGAAACAGCTCACAGGGGGATATGTATGACAGACTGGCTGATGGGCTGGCTTGTCACATGTCACACATCTACTGGGATAAGAAAAGAAAAAAGCACCCTCCTTCCCCCTCCATTTTCTCTCCTCTTGGGTTTGTAAACTGAGTGGTGATCACTTTTAGAGTTTCTGCTTGTCACATAAATTGCAGCTGCTCTGTGTGGGGAGGTGATTTTTACTGGGTTGCGGCCGCTCTGTGTGAGCGGAATGTTTTTTCCCTATGTATACTGTCAGAGTAGCTGCTCTTTGTGGACAGAGAGGGTCTATTTCCCTGCATTGTGAGAGTGACCGCTAATTTTTTTGTTCAACAGCCATTCTTTGTGAATTGAAGGTGAGGCTATCTTTCTGTGGGGAGCCTGTTAGCTGACATCATCGACACTGGTTCCTGGGCATTTCTCTCAGCTAAGAGAACACAAGCGGCTTTGCAAGCTATCAGAACCTCCCATTGGAGGTTTTTTTTAGCCTGCCAGGGTCCCTCCTCTGCTGTGACTGGCTTTTTTGGTAGCTTGACTGTGGACATGGCCGACTCTGTTAAGTGGAGTTCTGATGCTGTGGGGGATGCTTTGTGCTCTGTGTCCTGCAAAAAATTATTTAAATTACAGGATCTTCCCTGAGAATCTCTTGGAACCATGGTCCCTCTATCCCTATGGGCACTTTGATTTCTGCTTTAGAAGGTTTTGTGTCCAGTAAGAAACAGCCCTATAAGAAAAAGCATACCAAAAAAACTGCTCTCTTCCTTCTCTGTCACCTTCTGGTTCCTCTAAGGCGCATGTGTCAAACTCAAGTCCCAGGGGCCGAATCCAGCCCACCAGGCCATTTCCTAGACTTCTACTTTCAGATCTAGGTATTAAGTGATTACTAAAACCAGTGATAATTGAATGCAGAGGCAATTATGATAAAGATTAGATACATTTACTGTATATAGTCTTACAGATACCTTTGAGGGCAACCATGATGTTGATGCGGCCCACGATTAAATTGAGTTTGATACCCCTACTCTAAGGAGAATGCAGTAGCTCATGGGGGTTCTTCGTGAAACTGAGTGTTGTTGATTCACCCCGCTCTTGTAATGAGGATGAAGCGTATTCATCTACATTTGCGTAAAAGACAGAATTGGTCTCTGCACTTATTCATTCAGTGCATGAAACTCTCGAAATATAAGATTCTGTGGGTGCTCTTTCTGAGTTCCAGTTCCTCTTGGTACGCACAAGTCTAAACGCTTGACTCTGACTTTTCTCTATCATGCCTTTTTCATGACATATTGAATAAAGAATGTGAATGCCCTTCTCTGGCTTTTGTGCCATTTTGTTTTCACTTTATCTGTTCGCAGAAGATTTCTTGGACTTGGACTTTTTCTGCTGTTGGTCCACTAGTATCACGATTAAAGAAAGCTACTTCTAGTTGAGGAGTCACCTTCTTTCAAAGATCCAACAGACAGGAAGGTGGAGTCTTTGGCAAAATCTATTTATACCATTGCTGGATCAGCTTTATTGCCTGTCTTGGCCAAAACGTTAGTGTTTCAAACACTTACTGAATGGGTAAAACTTTTGTGTTGGCTATAAACCGCTTAATTTACCTATTCCTTGAGTTGTTTAATATATTTGGGTGGCCTCAAACTCTTCATTTACAGGATTTTCCCAGTCTCTGCTATGTTTACAGGATTTTCCTTTCTAACTGTATTGCAGAGTAATACCGACAGTGTTCCCTGTATGCTGATATTTACTGGCCTAATTTGAATGCCACATCTACTGCCTTTATTAGGCTTCAAGGCCAAGCACACCCTTAATTCATTAGCACTCCTGATTTGTTGAATATTCTGATGTACAGTAGAAAGCCGTATTTTCAGTACATTTTATGGTTGAATATTTTTACTAAACAAGGAGTAAAACTGTAACACATAACCAACATACAATATATCACATAGATATAACACATATACAGATTCTGGAATGCATAGTTAGAGAAAAGGAAAATTAAGAGAAAGTTCCATCCTTCAGGAAGTTCCATAAATGTATAGGTCAGTATCATTAGAATCTGTAGTTAGTAAAAGTCTGTATTAACCCATACACTAAAGGATCACGTGATATCTTGGAAATCTAACTAGAGATATGCAAGGTTTGCTTATAGACCTGGCTGGTAAAGGAGCAAGGTGGCACAAAGAAAAGTGGTAATTTAAGAAAAGAGAACGTAAAACGAATTGGAAAACAGAATACAAGGTATTTTGTTAATGGGCAAGGGGTGAGGAAAGAAGGGTAAATGACAGGATCCCTTTATTATATGAGAGCCAGAGTGACAAGCTGCAGCAACAGAAACAGAGCACTCACTGTATTTTCCAGCATCGAAGAAGCTATAGCTATTCTAGTAAAACAACAATTCAGACCTAGTATCATTATTAAAGGTACCTTGTTTGACTTGTGCTGTGTAAAAACAAAAAAAAATCCCTGAAGTACCTACAGTAGCTTGAACCATGTGTGTGTACAATAGTTGCCAAAAGAGTTAACACATACGCAAACAGGTATGTCAGAATTGTCAAATAGATGGATGCAGGATCCAGTAAAAGAAGATAGTGATTCTCAAAAGTTTAGCCCCAGGTCTGTAGAGTCAAAAAAACACCTGAATGGGGAGAGCTGTCTCAGGCAATCTAACAGTAGAAGGAATCTAAGGAAGTACACATAGGTCTAGTGGAGTGAGCTTTTGGGCAAAAAATACAGAGTTTTCTGTGTGGGGTGGTAAATTATTTTTTGAGATATGAAAGGGAGGATGGTATGTGGTACAATTCCATATTAGAGAAACCAGCATCTCTGTCTGTTTTATGACAACAGAGAATCTTGTAATTAAAGTGAGCAGGTTGCATGGACCATGCAAATTTAATGGCTAAGGACTCTAACCTCTTAAAATAAAGATTTGGGTAGGCTTATTGGGAAAGTTTGAAAAATGTAAAGCACTTTGGGAAATGTGTCCATTTTCAGAATGTTGATCCTACCAAAATGTGAAATTGTATGATGCTATGCCTCTAGATATTTTGGAATAGAGTTCAATAGTGCTTTGTAGTTCAGGGAGTAAAGATTGGTAAGATTTTATAAAATCCAACTCACCAAGTATATGATCGCATCAAGTTTGCATCTGATATTCTGCATGCAGGGCCATTTTATGATAATGGAAAGGTGTATGGATACCATGAATGGCGTTCTTCCTAATGGCAACAACTAAGGTTTCCATCACTAGAAGGTACAGTAGTGGGGAAAGGGGGACATTCATTTCTAGTGCTTTTTGAGATATAGGGCCACAATTTCAGATAGCAAGGTGAAACCTTGACTGATTTGTGTAAGAGAAGCTTGCAGAGAATGCCAGTTGACACTGTCAAAAGCCTTTTCCTCATCACCAGATAGTAGACTGGCAGGAATGATTTGCTTTTATACTATAAATAGGATATAAGAATAATAGTTTTCATGGTGCTGTCTCAAAGCCAACTTATTTAGGATGGATCAGGGAATGAAGAAGGAAAGTCAGTATATTGACCAAACTTTGAGACATAGGTTCATGTGGGATAGTGTGAATTCTGTTGTACATATTGTGTAAGGGAAAAATAGCTGGAGTCCCTTTCTGTAGGGTGAAAGATACATCATACATCAGCCAAATTGAGTTGATAAATAAGATGTTTAAATTTGATGTGGGAGGGAGGAAATACTTGGATAAGTTTTTAAGGAATAATCAGGGGAGGTGTTAAAATCATTCCTGATCATCAGATTGTAGGCGCTAAAGCCTTCCAGCTTGCAGACAACAGATCAAAAGAAATTAACTTGGTTCCTGTTGGGAAAGTATCTGTTGGGACTTCAAAAATAGGTTTAAAAAAATTCCATCCAAAAGGGTTGAATCGCCACACAGTGCCACCAAATATGGGTTAGGGAGCCTATATGACCACAATTCCTTCAACAAAGGGAGGAAGTAGAAGGGAAAATTCTAGCAAACCTTTTAGATGTAAAATATCCCTTATGAAGTAGTTTTAGGAGAGATTCCCAATGGTTTAAACATTTAGAAGTTCTCACAGGCCAGGATTCATTAAGTTCATTAAGTAAATTGTAAAATAAATAGATTCCTTTACGTAATTAGGAGGTTCTGTTGTGGAAGTATATACATCTTCTGATGCAGGAATTATCCCTAACATGCAGTGATGTGCGGTAGTGTATTATCCTTGGGTATTTATACAAATCTTTGGCAGCGATAGAGTATTTTCAGCTAAGACTATCGAAGTGGATTAAGGAGTTGTTAGAAAATAAGTTGTCCAGGTGTGTAAGACCTAGCTGTACCCAGGGGGTACATATCCTAGAATGCCATCTAGGATAATGTCTAAGGTGGATAAGGGAATATATTGTAAAATGTGTCGGTTAGCAACACGGGTCGCAGACCCAAGTGAATCCCAAATCCTCATGGTTGCATTGATCGTGTCCAAGAAGGTCTTGTTAGAGTTATGATTAAGAATAGAAGAATATAAAATTAAGTGGAGGTCGGCTGAAAACACAGCACTTTCTATGGAAGTCCATAAATTATCTGATTGTGAGGGCCACCAATGGTAGGTTAGAACTAGCAGACGTGAGAGTGATGCCTAGGTAATTTAGGGCAGTGAAGGGAGCTCACGAGAAGGGGAGGCAGAATAAATGAGGGATTTAATTAGATTAGGTATATTGATCACTAACTTATGTTATTTGAAATGGTTGACTTTATAGAAAGAAACATTTCCAAAATGTGTGAGGATTCATTGTACTGCTGATAGTGAGTGTAGAGGATTAGTGAGAAAAATTATGTCTGCATAAAGACCTATGTGTATGCTTACAAGTAGAGATGCCGGTGACTTCTTGATTTTGTTGAATAGCTGCAGCCAAAGCCTTTATAGCCAGGGCAAAGATTAGGGGGACGGGGCAGCTGTGTTGGGTGCTGTTGGTAATTTGAAAGGGTGACCATAATAGACCAGAGCTCCAGACTCTTGCACTTGGGTGGGTGTATAAGGCTCCAATAGCGGATCCTAGGAAGTCCTCGATGCCAAATTTATGTAAAGCCACTCTAAGGTAGCCCAAATGTACCCTATCAAAAGCCTTCTCTGCATCCAGAGAAAGGAGCAGAGAAGGCTGCCGACAGTGCTCAGCCCACTGTATTAGGTCTACAAGCCGCTGCGTGCCATCAGGAGCCTGGCTTCCATAAATGAAACCCACTAGATCTGGGTGTATCACACGAGGAAGGATATGCAGTAATCTGTTGGCAATGATTTTAGCATATATTTTAATGTCTGTATTTAGTAGGGATATAGGGCGGTAGTTGGCAGGATCCTCTGCAGGTTTATTAGGTTTGGGGATATTAATGATAAGGGTTTCAAACTCAGTGTGCATAGCACACTTATTAACCGGGGGTGAGCAATAATCTCTGGAGCCATCGTCTACAGGATCCGACAAAGGATATGAGAGCACCGACTGAGCACAGATAAGTGCCACAGAATATCATTGTGAGGCGATAGGATCTTGGCGTGTAGCCCAGTCCATTGGAATGCATTGAGGCATGTGAGGTTTGGTCGTGGGTGGATGCTTGGCGATGGGAATGCCCCAGGATTGAAGAATGCATATTCCATCTGCCTGGATTGGATTGGAATCACTCTGTTGTGATGCGTAGTTAGCAGCTTAGTTGGGAATCCCCACCTGTAGGAGATTCTGCTTTCACGGAGGGCTTCAGTGATTGGAGCAAATTCCTTTTGTTTTTGAGCAGTTGAAGCACATATATCCGCATGTAATGCACCATGGGTAAAAGGCTCTGGAAGAGAGGCAGACTGCTTGGTAAGAAACATGAGCTTCTCTTTGATGTGGAAAAAATGGATCTTGGCAATTACATTTCTGGGGATGGAGGCAGGCAGATGTTGAGGCTTATATTGTTCTGTCAATTATTTAATCAGTTACTGAGTGATCAGGAAGTAAAGCTCTGAGTAATTGCTGAAGGAACAATCTTTTTTTTTTTTTTCCATATCTCTATAGGTTGAACCTGATGGACATGTCTTTTTTTAACCTGACTTACTATGTAACAAAGGAAGCTCCACAGGGCCCACAGATTCAGGGAATCCCCTGAATTTAATATTGTTGCATCTGGATCTGTCTTCTAGGTCAATAACCTTCTCCTGAAGCTTCTGAACGAGGCAACTTTGAGTATTATGAGCATCTACCAGGTCACTAAATGCTGATGCATATCAGCTCATATAGTTTTCAATGTGATCAGTGTGTTCTCCCAGGTCAATTTGGAGTGAAGTGTTAATAACGTGTTTAATGCAGGCTTCAGTAGCAGGGTGTTAATGGCCGGCAAATCTTTCAAAGGTGTCACAGAGTCAAGGGGAGTCTGAACAGCTTTACTGTTAGCAGTAAATTGTCATTTGGACATACAATGGAGTAGGGAGAGTTCAAGGGAGAACTAGCAGGTCGCTTGGAGTAGTCCTTTACTTGCTGCGGAGGGTTAATACTGCCTCCATGTCCCAGTCTGTGCTGCAAGGAGACCACGATTCTGGGGAGGCTGGTACATGTGGGTCTTTGGCTCCATCTGGCTGAACTTCCGGGAGTGGATAGAAATCTGTCAATTTCTTGGGACCTTTCCACTTGTTTTGCCTTTCGTCATGGCGTATGAGGAGGGAATTAGGTCCGGCAAAAAGGATGGGGTGTAGCAGCATCAGTGTAGGCTGATAGTTGATGTGGAACAGGATCCCGCTGTACAGCTCTGGGATTACGTGGCCATCTTGGTCCGCGGCCAGACCACACACCCTATGTGGATTTTACTTAATGGAAATGGTATTCCCTGATGGCAGTGGGTTATTTCAGCAGGTAATGCACACTGCAACACTGCAAAAATGGTTTGAGGAACTTAATAAGTTTGAGGTGCCAGCCTCCAAATTCTCCAGATCTCAATCCAATAGAGCATCTGTGTGATGATGTGCTCGGAAATCAAGTCTGATCCATGAAAACATAGGTTTTTAAAATTCATGGATCTGGTGATTTGTGGAAGGGTAGATTTTGCTAGTGGATTAGGACTATGAACCCACTTTGTGAAATATCTATCTGTTAGTTTGGGGAATATTATTTTTCTGAAAGTGTGCTTCTTGTAGAAAATGTATATACATGATATAGTTTAGGGGTAGGCAGCCTCCCCACTCCAGCTGTGGTGAAACTCCATCTTGCCTGTGCCTCTGAGAGTCATGCCTGTGGCTGTCAGTCTTGCAATATCTTGTTGGACTTGTAGTTCGACAACAGTTGGAATGCCAAAATTGTCTACCTTTTGCTATAGTATTTGGAAACTTTTCTCTGGGGTATTAAACCCTCCCCTCAGTTTGATGTGAGATAATTTGACATGAAGGTTATTCTTAGAGAATGGGACATTGATGTTCGGAGCACACTAGGTGAGTAAGAGCAGGGGTTGGTGAAGCGAATAAAGGCACAGAGATAAAGAGATATGTTAGAGTCAGGAAGAAAATTTAGTTAGAATGTGAGGTAAATAGGTTTGTGAGAGCAGAACCAATTGTGGGTGCTATTGAATGGTACAGTCTAAGAAAAATACAAAGTGCCAGTGCAGCAACAAGAATAGAAATTTAAAAACTAGGTAATATGTATTGCCCCAACTATGCTTTTGACCCTAGGTGGGGGAAATGTAGGAGGCAACAATGGGCAGATCCACTAGCCAGGCCAATTCAGGATAGTAATGTAAAAAGGATGGGCAATAGTGCTTACAAAGCCATTACCTCAAATATAACTTGTAATCAAAAATACATTATAAAATAGTGTAAATTTAGGGAGAATTGTAATATTCATATTAACAAAAATGTAGCTTATTTGGATATCATTGAGCTGTAGGTCCTCAAATCATCTCTGAATTGGTGCTCACACTGTCCTTCCTTCTGGAGGGTGGCTACTTTTGTTCTCCACATTAACTGGGTCTGTTGTAAAGTAGTCACTACTCCAAGCTTGCTCTCGTGATAGTTTACTAATTTGTATTGAAGGTATAGTCTAAGTGTGAGATTGTAGTCCATCATGAGAGTGAGCATGGAGCTGTGGATACTTTTCAAGACACACAGTAACCATAGGGAACAAAAGTAGCCACCCACCAGAAGGAAGGACAGTGTCAGAATCAATTCAGAGACGATTTGAGGCTTTACAGCCGAGTAAGTGATATACAAATAAACTACATTTTTGGTAATAGTTAAGGTACTTGAATATATGTTTAAGATTTAACCTCCTGAGTTTAGTGTCACTTTAAGTCTCTAATTAAATATGGCCATGCAGGAGCAAGGTTCAAACCCTGGATATGTATAGTATTTCTATAATTCCTGTTCTCAATATTGTTTGTTAAAACATCAATTGTTGTATGAGAACAGTATGTATGTTCAAGATGTTATACGAATTAAGTTCAGTATGGAGTTTGTCAGTCACTTTCTCTAATTCCTCCACTCTATCCCCCAAGCCCTTTTTAGGTTATTGATCTTTGTTTTATAGGTGGCTTCCAGCAAAGTAATCATTTTGTTTGTAATTAAGTAGCAGCATGTGGGGAGGGATTTTTTATATACATCTCTATGCCCCATCCCTCATGTGAGCTGAGGGAAGCTTGTGAAGCACTTCTGAGAGGCTTTCGGAATCTGTGTGAAAGGTAGAGCGCTGTGTGAATCTCACCTGCAACTCTTTCTTGTCTTGTGCTGGCAAAAGGGTGCTGGTCACCATCTTTCTGAAGGTAGTGAAGCTGTCGTGGGTCTCTTGATTCCTGCTTGTCCAATTAAGGTGTTGTGGCTCTGGAAGCTGCTTGGGAATGGCTTAGACCTGGGTAAGAGATGTAGCTGTGAAGATATAAAGTGGATATAACATTAAATATTTATGTTTTCAAGGTAAGTGCATGTATGCTAAGTACGTTATAACACTCAAAGGTATTTATTACCTCACAGAGATCAGGGCACTGCCCTGGCAATCAGTTAACCTGTCTTTCACTTCAGAACAATGACACAACTGTTCTTTAGGCATTATTAATGGACAGCATCTACTTCCTGCTGATGCTGACCCAGACATGTAAATCCTGGTGTCTCTGAATTTATTGGCTGTGTCCACTAATGTCTGACACAGTTTGGCCCCTCCTTGCTCACAAAATTGCAAAATAGCAGTCTCTCACAAAATTGCAAAATATATATATACACAGTATATATACACACAGTGTTACATACAAATTTGTAACGTTACTAAAAGATTTAGATTAAGGCCTTGCTCAATCCAGCAGCCTTGTTTAACCACATGGCCATTGGTGTGCGTGTGCATGTGCATATAGTGCAGATACGCTCAATTGAGCCACATCACACTGCTTCTTTTTTGTTAGAACTTTAGTGAAATATTACAAGTGACACATACATTAAGTTCCTACGGGCTTATCTCAGTGTGATGCGGTTTTACTGTATCTCACTGTAGTGTCCTTAAAAAAAGTACTGCATGTCATACTATTTTGTTAAGCACACACCACAGTGCTGTGAACTGTCACCATCCATGACAAGCCAAATTGGCTTGTCTTGCGTTCTTGTCTTGGCTGTTTTATTTCCCAGCACAGCCCGGATGCAGATAATGTGAACAAGTTCTTAATGTCGTCTGTCGGTAACTAAGTGCATCGCACCTAGTATAAACACGGTGCAGCCTAAAGTAGTGTTAAGAGATCTAATGCTAAATCAAATGTTTCCATATAAATCACATTATTATACAAAAACTTCATTTTGGGGTTGGTTATAAAGGAGATATATGTAATCATACATACATACATACATACATACATACATACATACATACATACCTACCTACATAGAGGGAGAGAGAAATATATGGTATGTTTTATTCATATACCATAATTTACCATCTCCATAATCTACTTGAACATTTAACTGTATAATAATTGTGAATAGCTACATGTCACATTGTCTGACTTTAATGCATTCAATGCTAATCACACTTCACACTTTTGACTGTGGTCAGACAGAGATGTGGCTGAACACGAACTGATTTCCTATAAACCTTAATGAGCAGGACCCTGTACCTCATTATAAAAAGGTACAAAAAAGTATCCAGACTGTTCATTGAATTTTATTAACTTTTAAGTCTACTTGGTCACTTTCTCAGTGGCCTTTACAGCATTACCATTTCTCAGAAACAAGTTTCTGAAGTTGTTGAATTATTATAAAAAGGAATAAAAGGGACTGTTTTTTTTTTTTGTCTGTGTGCACTGTGTTTTGAGATGTAATGATTACAGTCGCGGGACATTTCTACTGCTTGTTGTTTTCAGTACTGTTTTTGTTTTTATTGCCTGTTAATATGAAATAGAATGGTGCATTGTATTTATGTTTTAGCTTTTCATTTCTGAAGGAACGAAAATGTTATGTGTAGCACAAATAATTAATTCTACTGTTCCAAATCCTCAAAGTTATGTAAGGGGACAACAGACATAATTATATAGAGACCATAAACACATACTAATATTATAATAATTACATAATCTGCGCTAATGGAGCAATAATAGCACCAATGGGTTAAAAGCTGCTACACAAAAAGCTGCAAAGCTTTAGATAATCCTTAGCAAAACTGTACAGCGCTAGAAACCTCTCAGTAAAAGTGCATATATTAATACCATAAATAGTGCAAAATCTGTGAAATTAATATATATAACATATAATAATGTATGCAAAAACTGTTATAAAAAATAATCAATCAGAAGACAGTTCAGTACCAAACAGTGAAAGTCGGAAAACTTTTCCAGGTGAAGAAAAGGAATTATCTCCAAATCCAGTACAGTGTAAAAACAAACTTGTGTTGAAATAATTCTGTGTTCCAATAGGTATAGTGCTCTCCGCGTGCCAAAACAGCCCCCAATGACTATGCATTCACCCCAATTGCTGACAGCCAACCAGCATTTTAGAATCAAGACAACTCTCAGCATCCTCCTTCCTCGTATTTCATTTGTTTATATGCGCTCATCTCAGATATTCAGTCATGATAAAGATAATTGGAAACCCTCATTGTGCAGCATTCATAAAATTTTATTGGAAAAATTGCAGAAAAGCTCACATTTAGAAATAAAACAGCCGGCCGGTAACAGCGTGAGGTTCCGTCTTGCCGTCCTTCGATAACGTTGTGATGACGAAACGCATCCGGGGCTGGTCTTTCTGACGTTGATCAGAGGAGACAGAACCTCACACTGTTACCAGCCGGCTGTTTTATTTCTAAATGTGAGTTTTTATGCATTTTCTTCCTTTTCTTCACCTGGCAAAGTTTTCTGACTTTCACTGTTTTGGTCTGGACTGTCTTCTGATTGATTATTTTTTATATCAGTCTTGCATTTACTGTTATATGTTATATTAATTTCACTGATTTTGCACTATTTATGGTATTAATGTATGCACTTTTACTGAGAGGTTTCTAGCGCTGTTCAGTTTTGCTAAGGACATACTAATATTACCCTTATAGAACTGCTTCAGTGTCACAGTTGTTCGCTATCTGATAGTATGTGTGTTTTTGAGATATACTTAGAGATTTGCAGAATATTCTTAACCCACAAGGAGGCCATGAGTAGACTTAAAAGAGAACTATGGGGTAAGTGTTTTTCCCCATAGCTCTCTTTAGGGTCACGGGAGGAGATATACTAACCTCCTCCCGTGACCCAAAGCTCAGTATATTGCACAATGCTGTCGAGATCCACCCAGCTGCGTGAATGACAGCTGGCTCTGCCTATCTAGAGGCAGGGCCAACTGTACCCGCCCCTCCCCATCCGTTCCTCCAGTCAGCGCTGACTCTGAGCAGACAGTCTTAGAGAACAACTGGGGCTACCTCCGCACTACAAAGGTGAAGTTACTCATCTTGGTCTTGGGTCTCGAACAAAACAGATATACTCACCCAATCATCGGTCCCGCCTGGCTTCTAGACTGGTCGCCCCAGCCTCTTCTCCCTGGGTTTCAGTGCTCTAAGGAACGATGAAGCCATCATATCCATTGACTTGCATTGGACTTGAGGATGTGGAGGGACATTCTGGAGCTTGAGGGGGCGGGGGGGGGTTGGGGGAGGAGCTGTCACTGCAGTGGGATGGAGGTTCAGGTGAGTGTATCTAGATCAAATTGACCCCTTACCCCTCACCATACTGGGGTAGCCCCACTCCAAGGGTTCATTTGGTACATGCCCGGGGTTCTTCTTTAATGCAAGGACACTGTCTTCTGCGTGTTCTGTTCACACCATGCCCTAAAAAATGCAGCACATGCATGCCCAAGGATCAAGTGTATCTTCTTTATTTTAGACCCTAGACCAAAACAAGCACTTTAACCTTGCAGTGAGGTGGTAGCCCCACTGCTAAGGTTATTTTTTTACATGCCTAGAGCTTCACTTAAAATATTACATGTTTTTTGTGGGGTTTTTTACATCCATAATGGTGGGGGGAAAAACAATTTTTTTTTTGTTCCATAGTGGAAATATAGGTTTCCCCATCAGCTATAATATGTACATATAAATCTGAAATGTTTCTAACCTAACCCAAAGCACAAAAAAGTCTTATGTCAGTTTAGTTAAACCATGTAAATTGGAGTTATTAGTACGGTTTTACTTTATTTTCATTAAAGCCCACTACATGGTGTGCTAGTTGCTTGTATCCATCGACCATAGAACACCTGACAATTTAACATGTCACTTAATGGCTTGAGGTTACTTCTGTTGTGCTTAGTAAATATGTCCTGCTGGCTTCTCCCTTTTTTGTACCCTGATTGTCAATAGCTTTTGTAAGTTGTATAGTGATAATTGGTGGAATTCTGTGCTGCTTCATCATCTGCTTGAGAGGCATAATATACAAAGAACTAGAATCAAACCAGTCACAAAATAGTGCAGTGTTTCACCTTTTTGCATTGACGGTTACCTTTAGATTATTCCATACAAATAGCAGTGAACATGTATGGTGCATTAATGTACATGAGGCAGTAGTCTCTAGTCTGGCTGTGCAGTCAACTATAATCACCTTTCTTAAAAAAAAGTACAATTCTATATATCAAAATACCCTAGATCAGAGCTCAAAATGTCAAGTCCTGAGCTACTAGACAGGCCTTAAAAGTTACTCGGCACCAGTTGCCCCACCTAACCGCTACCCTGCCCCCGCCTTAAATCCGCCAGCTCAGTGGTGTGACGCAGAGTACAGAAGTCAGTGGTGCAATGCCGAATACAGAGGCCAGCTGTGTGTGACGCACAGTACAGAGATCAGCAGTACAGAGGTCAGTAATGTAACGCACAGTGCAGAGGTCAGTGTGAGGCACAGCGCAGAGGTCAGTGTGACGCACAGCGCAGAGGTCAGTGTGACGCACAGCGCAGAGGTCAGTGTGACGCACAGCGCAGAGGTCAGCGGTGTAAGGAAGAAAGGAAACAGTGCACTTAGCTGATGGTATTGGGATGCTCTCTTATTTCTCCTGGTAGTGGTAGGGGCGGTACAGAGATCTTGAATGTAGGGAGTTAAATCTTTCTTTTTCCACGCTGCCTTCACTTCTGGCCGGTCTCACTGTCCCTGCAGTCTTCCTCCCAGCCTAGGGCAGCTGAGGTGGGCAGAGGAAGCTGCAGAAGACAGCCAAAGGGAAGACAGCGGAGCTGAATGTCATCGAGGTGCGGGACCAGGGATGGGACAGTACCGCCGCGGCGATCCTTCGCTTATATTCCCCCTTCTCCTCCTCGGCCGCTCTGAAGCTGCAGCTATAGAGGAGGAGAAGAGAGAATAGAAGCTAACGATCACCGCGGCGGTAGTTTCCCATCCCTGGTCCCGCTGGTGGTGCACCTCGATGACATTCCACTCGCCCCCACGCAATTTTCACTCGCCAATTGTGAGGGGGCGAGTTGAAATTTTGAGGCCTGCCCTAGATAATTGTATATACAGTACATGCTACAAATTGGAGTATCTCTTGTTTTGAGACTGAATATGTAGAGACACACATGTTCACAACAAGAGCAATCTCCATACATTCCAGATGTTTACAGGATAGTATCATTTAACATTTGCATAAAAATGGCATGGTCTGAGCTTTTTTTCTTTTACATCAATCCCTACCGCTGAACAATGACTTCTGAAAGTGTGCTTTATTATGTATTTTTGTTTTTAGTTATTAAAAGGTGTTACATTCATAAAGTCACCCTGTTTTGTGTTTATCTTTAAAAACAAAATTATTTTATTTATTATATAAATGTCATGTGCAAAGCAAGTAAAGTGCAAACCCAGGGGGAAATCTGCAAACTACGAACACAGTACCCGAACCCCACTGAATTCTGTGGCGCCAAATCT
>NW_017308121.1:5156-5900 GCF_000935625.1 Nanorana parkeri | reverse complement strand
CCCCCCCCCAGGCACATTACGGATCCCTTATTCTCCAATACTCCTACCCACTCTCCAGGAACTCCCCCTCAAATGTATGTGTCATTACTTATTACTTTGTATCATCTTCCTTAATGACAGTACAACAAGCTACCAACCAGCAGGAAGGGGAACTCTACGTTCACAGCCCCTCACCCAACACTATCGCTACTGAAATCTGCCGGATGTGAAAAGGAGACCGATGCGCCGTCATCAGGAGGCTTACGTGCCCACACCCCTCCAGGATTATCTACTCAATTCAATTCCCAGGGTAGCATTGGACTTCCTAGCCAGTCTAGCTGGCGTAAAATATGCTCTGTGAACTATTTTATATTGAATTAATCTGTCCCTTGCGGATATCAGAGTGGTCAAAGGGGTGTCCCAGATCTCCTCCTCGTCCCCCTGATCTATGTCCGGACAGTCATTCCTCCAGGCCCTCTGGCACCCCTGCAAGGATTCCCGCCCTCTAAGTGACAGCACTTTGTATATTGTCGACAACGGTTTGACAAGCCCTTCCGTGCGGGTCAAGGATTCAATTCTAGAGACTGAGAGGGTCAAACGGCCCCCAGAGAACTGTGTGGAGAAGGCATGGCGCAGTTGGAGGTAACGAAACAGATAACTATTAGGCAAATGGTATGCCGATCTAAGGTCCTCAAACGATCTCAGATGTCCATCCATAATTATGTCACTTAATGTAAGTACCTTCCTAGAAGTCCATACCACTGG
>NW_017308121.1:0-4721 GCF_000935625.1 Nanorana parkeri | reverse complement strand
CGTGCGGGTCAAGGATTCAATTCTAGAAACTGAGAGGGTCAAACGGCCCCCAGAGAACTGTGCGGAGAAGGCATGGCGCAGTTGGAGGTAACGAAACAGATAACTATTAGGCAAATGGTATGCCGATCTAAGGTCCTCAAACGATCTCAGATGTCCATCCATAATTATGTCACTTAATGTAAGTACCTTCCTAGAAGTCCATACCACTGGATCCAATATGGTTGCAAAATTACTGAGGTGGGGGTTGCGCCACAAGGGTGTATGTGGGGAGAGTGTCAGCCCAGACTCCGGAGCTTTTTGTGTCTATAGTTCTAAAGACCCTCCTCGGGATCCAGATCGGTGAGTTACGAAGGGTATATAACAATAACGGGAGTAATTTCATCTTAATCAGATTAACTACCTATCAGAGATAGAGGTATGTTCTTCCAAGCTGAGAGGCGGTTTTTGAACTGGGCAATGACCGGGGAGACATTGAGAGTCATAAATTCTGCTACGGATGTAGATATCGTCAGGCCTAAATATTTTAGTGCTGAAACCTGTTGTAGTTGTGCATGCTGTGAAATGTCTGAGTGATTCAATGAGTCCAAGCGGAGGTACTGGGATTTAGTCCAATTAACAGACAGCCCTGAGTATGTAGTAAATCTTTGTAAAATATCGAGGGACTCTACCAACGACTGGTCCATATCAGCTAGAAACAATATCATGTTATCTGCATATAAGGCCACCCTTTCCTCCAACCCCCCTACACAGAGACCACAGATCCCCTTGGACTGCCGAATGGCGCTTGCTATTGGTTCGATCGCCAAGGCAAACAAACCAGGGGAGAGCGGGCATCCCTGTCTTGTGCCTCGTAAAATCGGGAAACTCGAAGAAAGTGCCGCACCCATCTTAATGGCAGCTCTAGGTTGATTATAAAGGATAGTAACCCACTTACAGAAGTTGGTGCCAAATCCCAATTTTTTAAGCACAGTCTGCAGATAGTGCCAGTCTACAGAGTCGAAAGCCTTTTCGAGGTCCAAGGAGACTATGGCTCTAGTACCGGGATTATCGTGAATTATTTGGGTATGTGTATACACACGTCTTAGGTTAATGTCAGTAGACTTATGTGGAATAAAACCGGTCTGGTCTGGGGAGACTACACTAGCAATGACGCGTGACAGTCTGGTGGCCAGAATCTTCGTCAGTATTTTAAGATCCATGTTAAGGAGCGAGATTGGTCTATATGAGGAGCATAACACCGGGTCCTTATGAGGCTTAGCTATAAGGACCAGGTGTGCATCATACATAGATTGGGGTAAGTGTCCCGTTCGTAAGCAATTATCATAGAGACTCAATAGCCTAGGTACCAGTTCCTCCTCATATTTTTTGTACCATTCCGCTGGTATGCCATCTGGGCCCGGGGACTTATTGTTTGGAAATGATCTAAGAGCCCCTAGAATCTCCTCCTCTGTGAAGGCCCTCTCCAGCAGCTCCCTATCAGCGTTTGACAGCCGTGGCATGTCCACCGAATCGAGAAGTATGTCTAATTGACTTACATCATACTGAGGTATCCGCTGGTAAAGAGCCTCGTAGAAGACAACAAATTCCCGGAGAACATCAGCCGGATCAGATTTTAGTGAGCCATCTAGCCCCCTAATACAGGGAACCAGTGTCTGGTTTCTCTGCTCTGTCACCAACATTGCCACGAGCCTCCCATTCTTATCCCCTTTCTCGTACAGAGCTTCGGATTGTCTTGTGAGAATAGCTCGGTTCACCGACTCATGGTGAAGTAGCAGCTCCCTTCGTACCCCCAGCAAGGCCTGGAGGGTGTCCGGGGACTGTACTTCGGCATGAGCAGCCGCACATTCAACCTCTTTCTCCTGGAGCCGACCTAAGTCAAAACTCGCCGTTGTCTTTGCATGTTTAACTGCACATATGTATTCACCTCTGGTAACTGCCTTGAATGCATCCCAGGTCACAGCTTCATGAGCAGTACCTTGATTGACGGACCAGAAGGTAGCCAAGTGGGGCCTTAGCGATGATTCGATCGTGTCATTGGAAAGCCAGGCAAGGGGCATCCGCCACAAGTGCGCGGGCTGTCTACTGGATACTAAGAAGCTAATTGAAAGTGGCAAATGATCGGAGATACCTCCGGGTAGGTACTTCGAGTCCAGGACTTGGGCTAACATGGTGTCATTGGCGAATGCCAAGTCCAGTCTGGACGAGGAGCCGGAAACATGTGAGAGATAAGAATACGCTGTGGTATCAGGATGTTTCCAGCGCCAAATCTCAGTAAGACCTGCCATCTCCGCCCAGTCTTTCAACAGAGTATTCACCGGTCTATTGGGGTTAGAGGTGTCTAAGGAGTAATCCAGTATATTATTAAAATCTCCCGCTACCAACACTCTGGAGGGGGAAAAGGGCGCCAGTTTTTCCAAAATGGTGTATAGTATCGTTCCCTGAAATGGTGGAGGGATATATACATTGACAAGTGCAATAGTCTGCGAGTGATATTCGATCAGAACCACCACGTATCTACCTTCCGGATCCGTCAGCACCTGGGAAATTACACATGGAAAATTTTTATGCAACAGAATGGTAACCCCTCTTGCATAGGAGGAGTAGGTGGCATGAAAGGCTCTACCTATCCACCTCCTCTGCAAGGCCAAAATCTTATTTCCTAGTAGGTGAGTTTCCTGTAAAAAAAACACTTGCGGATTGTTAGACTGTAGGAACTTAAGCACCAGTGCCCGTTTGAATTTGGAGTTCAAACCTCTGACGTTCCATGAGATAACGTGCAGATCAGCTGCCATCAGAGTGCGGGAAAGTCAATAAGTCCAGAGAGTCCCGTAGAGCGGACCGCATTAACAGCTTATCCCAGTTCTGGGGAGGGGCGCCATCGGAGCCATAGCGTACAACAGTGAACATCCCATTAACCACCCTGCTATCCCACATAACAACAGAAACTAGTGAAATAGCTTGATATCCCAAAACCTGTTAAACTAGGTAGAGTATTACTCTATACTCCCACATAGGCCTTTTGTAAGACAAAACTCGAACAAAGTCTAGCTGAGGGTATACATTACCGTACCGCCCCTGCAGCTCCCTACAGGAGCAAGTACATCCTCAGCTGTATACACACTCAGTCCGTGTGACATTCAGGCCAATGGCAGCGCTGTTAGGGCAGCCCAGCGGCGATGCCACATTAGGATATAACGGTCCCGGATGATGTAGATGGTAGCCTCAGTCCCGATTATCCACGTATGGAGTCCAGCCAGTTCGCCGCTTGGATCCTCAAAAAACTTGGTAGAGCCGGCAAACTGCACCCTCAGTTTGCTAGGATAGAGCATGCTGTATTTCAGACCTTTGTCACGGAGACGGCGTCTGACATCCACAAATGAGCGCCTCTTTCTCTGTAGTTCCGGCGAAAAATCAGGAAAAAGCATAATGGTGGCATTTTTGTACCTCAGCTCCGACTCCCTTCTTCTGGCAGTGGCGAGGATCAGATCCCGATCTCTAAAATTGAGGAAGCGGACCAAAAATGGCCGAGGAGGCGAACCAGGAGGTCTGCGACTCGCGGGCACCCGGTGGGCGCGCTCCACTATGTAGGCCGCAGAGACCGATTGGAGATCCAAGAGTTCCTTAAAGAACGCCTCAGCAAAGGCGGTAGTATCCGGGCCTTCCACCCCCTCCGGGAGCCCCACTACCCGCACATTATTGCGGCGTAAGCGATTCTCAGCATCCTCCTGAGCGTGCTGTTAACTGCTCCACTGAGCGCTGTAAGCTCCTGAGGGTCTGATCGTGTGCCCCTGAAGTATCCTCCAATGTTCCCACTCGTGCCTCCACTGTTGTTATTCGACCCCTAATTTTGTCCATATCTTGACGGATTAGGCCGCATTCTGTGGCCAGCGTATCCATTCTGGCTATTAGGGTCGTTTTACTGGCCTCAATCGCCGCCAGGATAGCGTCGCATCTGGAGGGTCTTTGCCCTGAGAAGGATGCAGGCTGGCAGCGTTATGTGCACTCACCTCCGGCTCCATGTCTCCCCACTGAGCGGTCTGTGTGCTAGTGGTAGTGAGAGAGGGAGAGCGTGCAGCCAAGATGGCGCCGTCACGCGTGACAGGATTATATCCTCACTCTGGCATGTGTCACAATACCGAACGCGTGACACAATAGTTGTTTTCATGTGTAGGCGAGCCCGATGCAGGCACATGGGCAGTGGCAGCGAAAGGGTTAAATAACATGCTTTGGTTTACCCTAACCTACATGTAAAGTTGCACACCCATATAGTGTACTAAAGCAAAAGCGACATTTAGGAATAAACTATTGCCTCTAATTGGCTCACTGGGCAGTTCTGTGGGGAAAAAATGGTGTGGGGTCCCCCACAAAATCCATATCAGACCTTTAGCCACAGGCTAACGGTCTGGTATAGATATAGAGGGGAACCCCAGGCAAAAAAATGTCAGTGATGTCACCTTCGATCCCCTGTCTGCTCGTTGATATTGTGAAACAAGACAAAGGCAAGTCATTTTGTTGCGGTAGCGGTACTGCTGCTAAATAAATCACTTCCATCTGTAGCAGCTGGTGGTTTCATGGGCAGGCAAACTGGCCACCTATCTAACCCATTAACTGAACTGCTAACAAGCTGGGATTGGGTTGACAATGCATTCACCACAAACCAGAGGTGGATCCCTAATGTTCACTAATGCAGACCTGGCTATAAAAGATTTTTTTTTTTTTTT
>NW_017308120.1:280612-281543 GCF_000935625.1 Nanorana parkeri | reverse complement strand
AGATAGATAGATAGATAGATAGATAGATAGATAAATGGATACTCTGATATAAATGGGTCTCCGTCACACAATACGACAGGCTGCTGAATGGGGGGAAAAGGGTAACAATCATGATACAGGGCGACTGAGGACAGATAAGCTTGACTTAAAAGGGCGTCATGTGACCCCCCCCCCCCCCTTCCCCCCGGGGGCAAGATGTCTGAGGAATACATAGGTAGAGGTTCGCAAAAAGACAGACCCGGGGAGACTGAGCGGAGGGGCTACATGACTGGGGGGGAGGAATAGTCCCGGGAGAAAGAGATAAAATAAAATGGGAATAGCTGCTCTTACCTGATTGGACGTTGGGAGTCAGGTGTCCGGGAGGAGCCGCATGGGAAGGGACTGCGAGGGCTGAGGGACGTCCTCTTTCTGGAAATCGACAAAGGAATGCAGGTTGTCCCACCCTCCCTCAATCTTGGGGGTTTGGGGGGGTTCTTTTGTCACGGCAGCTTGGCGGGTTAGGGGGTCTTTGGGGGGGTCTACAAAATCGGAGATGATTAACCTCTTGCCGTCCGCCCATAGTAAAAAAACGGACGGACGGCACTGCTACATCTGCGGGTTGCCGTCTCCAGACGGCAATTTTTTTCTGCTCGCGCGCGCCCCCTAGCGGGCACGCACGGCCACACGGGCAGAAAAGACCCGACGATTAAACACACCCGTTACCGGGTGTTTCACATATAGGCGATCAGCGGGTCCATAGCCCGCCAATCGCCTATATGTGCTCGTTTTTTCCCCCCCCTGACCCCTCACCTTGATTCCCGGGATCCGCTGCCCCATCTTGGATCCCGGGACCGGCTCCGAGGGCGTCAGGAGGAGGAGGACGGGAGATCAGCTCCTTGCTGATCTCCGTCCGGGCTGTGAATGCAGAAGTGATGTGTGTTACATCACTTCC
>NW_017308120.1:279206-280401 GCF_000935625.1 Nanorana parkeri | reverse complement strand
AAATACATAGGTAGAGGTTCGCAAAAAGACAGACCCGGGGAGACTGAGCGGAGGGGCTACATGACTGGGGGGGAGGAATAGTCCCGGGAGAAAGAGATAAAATAAAATGGGAATAGCTGCTCTTACCTGATTGGACGTTGGGAGTCAGGTGTCCGGGAGGAGCCGCATGGGAAGGGACTGCGAGGGCTGAGGGACGTCCTCTTTCTGGAAATCGACAAAGGAATGCAGGTTGTCCCACCCTCCCTCAATCTTGGGGGTTTGGGGGGGTTCTTTTGTCACGGCAGCTTGGCGGGTTAGGGGGTCTTTGGGGGGGTCTACAAAATCGGAGATTATAAAACCCCAGTGGTGAATAAATACCACCAAAAGAAAGCTCTATCTGTCCCCAAAAAAGGGTATAAAATTCATTTCAGTACAGCGCTGCATGACGGAATAAATGTCAGTCAAAGTACCGCAGCGCTGAACACTGAAAAATGGCCTGGATGGCAAGGGGGTTTAACACCGCGGATGTCAACTGGTTAAAGAAACGGGGGGCCCTCAGCTGGTATGGTTGCTTCCCCCTGTTTGTGTCCGGAACTGTAAGGGGCGGGGCCTGGCCCCTTAGGAACCTGGAAGTAGTAAGTGTCCTCGAGCTGGTTGTGGTGCGGCTGGGGACACGGGTGGAGTGGTAGGAGAGGCCTTTTTGGGCTGTTGGGCACCCAAAGACCCCTTCTCAGGTCAACCATCGGTTACAGTATTATTTGTGTATATTATTTGGTTTTATTACTTTGGTTATCATTAAAGTTGTTTTGGTTTAATAAAAGGGACGCCGTGGCCGTTAAAATCCACGTCGCGCAGTCCGAGTGTTTATTGGGGGTTTTGAACGAAGGGATGAAAATTGACGAATCCATCAGTCATGGTGTGTTGGTGGGCTGGCAAATTGGAGCAATGTCCAGGAACAAGCAGATCAATGGAAAAATATCTCCCATGAAAACATTTATAAAATATATATATTTAAATAGATACCCCTAAAATACACGAAATGTAAATAATTTGTTATTCCATAACCCCAAAAATAAAAAAACAGTATGTTAAAAATAAAATAAATATCTCCCATAAAAAAAAACATTAATAGAAATTTAAAAAATCATTTGAAACCCCTCAAATACATGGTAAGTCCATAAATCTATCTATCTATCTATCTATCTATCTATCTATC
>NW_017308120.1:274741-277666 GCF_000935625.1 Nanorana parkeri | reverse complement strand
ATAATCTATCTATCTATCTATCTATAATCTATCTATCTATCCCTACAATCCAAAGTTATCTGGTGTCACTCCGCCTGTCACAGTAACCGGCGCCATGGAGGAATATCGGCTAATGCGACTCTGCTCCCTCCACCGCCGCAGCCTTGCTTTCTACAGCGCCGGCTTCCTTTGCCATCAGGAACAGCGGTACCAGCGGTGCAGCAGTGGGGGACATCAGACAGTGGACAGCGAGGTAAAGTACGGTACCATTTACCGGTACACGTTACAGTACAGTACCACTACATGAAGCAGTGCCTACAGGGGGACAGCAGTTGGTGAAGTCTGGAGGGAGTCCCCTGTCATCCCCTTAATACAGTGTGTCCCAGCAGGCTGATACCATCTCTCCTGCAAGTTCCCCCTCACATTCTACCACCAAACTAGGTCTTACTTTCGGGGAAACAGGGTATAGATATCTATATATATGGATAGATCTATAGATAGACAAGCAGATAGATAGATGCAAATAACTGGATATAGACACACCCCTAACCTTGCGGACGCCTTCCCAGAAGAGGCGGAGCTGTTATAGCGGCAAAGGGCGGAGCCAACCCAATACTGAACCCTACGGACTAAGACTGGGGGGCCATTAGAGTTCATGTGCGTGTAAAGGCGTCCCAATACTTTTGGCAATGTAGTGTAGTTGTGGAGGGGACAATACACATCACCCAGCACAATATTTCTTTACAGTTTTTGCCCAAAGCACTTACAGTCACCATGTTTCTGAACAGCGCCAACTCTCTCAGCTCGGCTTCCCTGAACTTCCTGTCAGGTACAAGATGACAAGGAACAGAGCAGAATCCAGCAGCCATTCATCTACTAGCCTGGAGGAGGAAGAAGGGAGGAGTGGGGATCAGGGAGCCAGGACGTGTTTTCCCTTGCTGTGCCCAAGCCCATAAAAGATGGTCAGAGAGTGGGGACATGCTACCAGAGATGGTCAGAGAGTGGGGGCATGCTACCAGAGATGGTCAGCGAGTGGGGACATGCTACCAGAGATGGTCAGAGAGTGGGGACATGCTACCAGAGATGGTCAGCGAGTGGGGACATGCTACCAGAGATGGTCAGAGAGTGGGGACATGCTGCAAGAGATGGTCAGCGAGTGGGGACATGCTACCAAAGATGGTCAGAGAGTGGGGACATGCTGCAAGAGATGGTCAGCGAGTGGGGACATGCTACCAAAGATGGTCAGAGAGTGGGGACATGCTACAGGAGATGGTCAGCGAGTGGGGACATGCTACCAGAGATTGTCAGAGAGTGGGGACATGCTGCAAGAGATGGTCAGAGAGTGGGGACATGCTACCAGAGATGGTCAGAGAGTGGGGACATGCTACAAGAGATGGTCAGAGAGTGGGGACATGCTTCCAGAGATGGTCAGAGAGTGGGGACATGCTACCAGAGATGGTCAGAGAGTGGGGACATGCTGCAAAAGATGGTCAGCGAGTGGGGACATGCTACCAGAGATGGTCAGCGAGTGGGGACATGCTACCAAAGATGGTCAGAGAGTGGGGACATGCTACAAGAGATGGTCAGCGAGTGGGGACATGCTACCAGAGATGGTCAGAGAGTGGGGACATGCTGCAAAAGATGGTCAGCGAGTGGGGACATGCTACCAAAGATGGTCAGAGAGTGGGGACATGCTACAAGAGATGGTCAGAGAGTGGGGACATGCTTCCAGAGATGGTCAGAGAGTGGGGACATGCTACCAGAGATGGTCAGAGAGTGGGGACATGCTGCAAAAGATGGTCAGCGAGTGGGGACATGCTACCAGAGATGGTCAGCGAGTGGGGACATGCTACCAAAGATGGTCAGAGAGTGGGGACATGCTACAAGAGATGGTCAGCGAGTGGGGACATGCTACCAGAGATGGTCAGAGAGTGGGGACATGCTGCAAGAGATGGTCAGAGAGTGGGGACATATTACCAGAGATGGTCAGAGAGTGGGGACATGCTGCCAGAGATGGTCAGAGAGTGGGGACATATTACCAGAGATGGTCAGAGAGTGGGGACATGCTACCAGAGATGGTCAGAGAGTGGGGTTATTCTTTTCTCAGTTACATTGTTTTGTGATCATTGGCGGGCACAGCGGCGCTCATCTCACTCCTCGACGCTCTCTCCCGGCAGATGGTACGAGAGGCGATAATTCGCACCAAATATCTGACATGTAACAGGAAGGGAAGGTGCTGGCTGGAGGCCGCCGGCATTGTCAGCTGTCACCGGCGTCGCAGTGATTGCAGCTCCCCGGAGAGGCCGATCGTCACCCCACCCGGTGCCAGGTGCGGCCAGCGGGCAGAACACCTGGAGAGCGAGAAGACATCTGTGCGCTGTGTGCGGAGGGAGGAGAGATGGCGGCCGACTGACACGTCACATTACCAGGAGAGGGTCACATGACCCCGAGACCGGATCACCAGAACTCTGGGAACTACACCCGGCCTACAGGACAAGAGAAGTGGTATCATACAGGATATATAGAGCGCCAACAGTGTGCGCAGCGCTGTACAATATAAGGAAGACATTACAATCACAATACAAATCAAGACAGGATGGTAAGGAGGGCCCCGCCCCTGAGGGCTTACAATCTAAAAGGGGAGGGGCCAGTGATACATGAGGAGGGAGCTGTGTGGGGATGAATGGTTGAGCGGTTAGGTTGAGGTGGGATCGCCTAAAGGCAGTCAGAGTGGGAGATAGCTGGACAGGTTGGGGTAAAGAGTTACAGAGGATGGGTGAGACTCTAGAGAAGTCCAGGAGGCGAGCATGGGAGGAGTTGAGGAAGGAGCTGGAAATAATAATAATAGTAATACAAAAAATGAAATAATAATGTAAAAAAATGTAATAATAATAATTACAAAAATAAATGAGAAAAATAGTAATAATAATAATCATATTTATAATC
>NW_017308120.1:274012-274724 GCF_000935625.1 Nanorana parkeri | reverse complement strand
GTCCATTGATCTGTTTTATTTGTCACCATTATCGTATCCCTTAAATAATTTCCAGCATCCTGGAAAATATTTCCGTTTTATTTATTTGTTAGGTGTCCTGACCTGCGTAACCATTGATAACCTGCTCGTGCTCAGTCATTTCCACATTCACAATGGCCTTCGGTGGAGTGGCGGCGTTTCCTCGGCGCCGTTACGTTTGCGTTACGCCAGACAAAGGAGGAATGTAGGGAGATGAAAGGCCGGAGTGGTGAAGAGAGGAGCGCGCTCTGGGTCTGCAGGGAAGGCGCCGTGACAGATCAGGAGGCAGCGCTGCCTCTTCCCCTCTCCCCGCATTTGTTTGTTGGCGACACAACGGAGGGGTTGCAACTTTTTGCGTTCCCCGACGCCAATTAAGCATTGTTATTCAGCCGCGTACAGAAGACGTCGCCGCCGGGCCGAGGGCCCTTTTAAGGTGCAAAGTCAAAACAAAATAAAGCATCACAAGCCATTTGATGCATAATTGATTGACTTTCGTGTGCGTGCGAGCGACTCCCGGCGCACCGAGGAAAACCTTGATAGCCTCGGTTAACGAGCGCTCTCATGCGAAGCGAGGCCACGAGCCGCCATCTGACCGCGGGATCCGGAGGCGCGGCGGAATGAAAGGGGAGAAGGAATATTAATAATAATAAATAATACAAAAAAAATAATAATAATGAAAGCACAAAACATTTTT
>NW_017308120.1:272564-273305 GCF_000935625.1 Nanorana parkeri | reverse complement strand
GAGGAAAAAACTATACAACAGAAGTTCTGCCGGAGAGATGAGGCGTCCTGGATCCGCTTACATAACAGTCCCGCGTCTTCCAGACGTAGAGCGCGGCCGCGTCACCCGGGTGACAACGTTGGAGGGGTGACACCCAAATGACTGACATCACCAAGATGGCCGCCGGAAGGTTTCAGAAGATCGCCGCGTGTGCGCGATGATGCCTCGGCGGGGTGACACCCGGTGTCACCCAGCCTCGGGGCGCCACTTGAAGGGGGTCACATGACGGGGGGAGACAAACTGCAGGGGGCTCCGCCAAACCTAAAGGTGCAGCAGTGCAATATTATATTTATATATGTTACACTTATATCAGTCCCTGCTGTCGAGGAGCTTACACTCTAATGTCACATGCTAGGGCAGAGCTAGGCGACCCTCACCTGTGCTGAAACCACAAATCCCATCATGCCATCTGCCTCCGGGACTCATGCCTGTGGCTGTCAGAGTCTTGCAATGCCTCATGGGACTTGCAGCACCACAATGAAGTTGCCCACCCCTCGGTCTAGAGCCAAATCTCCCACCGGCACGCCTTTGGAGAGTGAGTGCAGACCCGTGCAAGCCAAGAGAAACGCCGTGCAGATATTGGCCCGGGCCTGCATCTGAACCCGAGGACCGCAGCGCTGCAAGGCAGAAGTGATAACCATTAAGTCGCTCTCTGTCTGTAGGGTCCAGGAACTAGTCCCGGATTCTTCCTACATTTGGAAA
>NW_017308120.1:266223-272496 GCF_000935625.1 Nanorana parkeri | reverse complement strand
AAGGAAAATTAGACCTATTAATGAATATCGTTTTTCTTATGGTGAGTGCGGAATCGCCTCCAGGTATGTATTCCTCCCCCTCCCCCCCCTGACAATGCCTTCATCTGCTTCTCTCTCCAGGAGGACGGCGCCATCTTTGTTCACCCATCATTCAGGGTCACCATCTACTTCCAGGACTGAGATGCCGCCTCAGAGATGACACAATCATATAAATCCCAGACTGATCACTGGGGGAGGGGAGACTGAGGAAATGCTTCCTCCTGCCTGCAGCAGACTGATCACTGGGGGAGGGGAGACTGAGGAAACGCTTCCTCCTGCCTGCAGCAGACTGATGACATCATCCCAGCCTAGGCAAAGTCACTCAGCAATGGCTTATTAATAATAAAAGGCGGCATGAACTTTATCAGCAATCTTCAATGAGCCTTCCCTCCCCACGTCCACCAATGAGCCTTCCCTCCCCCCGTCCATCAATGAGCCTTCCCTCCCCCCGTCCATCAATGAGCCTTCCCTCCCCTCGTCCATCAATGAGCTTGGCCGCCCATAACCCTGTCACCAGGTCACCGGTTCTCCTTCCTTGGACCGCTTTTGGTCGTCCTGACCACTGCAGACCGGGAACATCCCACAAGAGCCGCAGTTTTGGGGTTCATCTTCCGCTCGGACATCACAATAATGTTGATTGATTTCTGGGGATACAGTAACGTTTTATTTTATCCCTTTAAATCCCTCGAAGGGAGCCCCAGATATCTGTAAATCCCGCCCACATCTCTATTCCCGCCTCCTCCCAAAACCAGAAGGGAAATCCTGGGCCTGACATCCATTCTTCTCCCAGCTATGGAGACATTGGCAAGCCGTGACAATGTTTCATTTTTATCATTCTTCTTATGATCTCTTCCTGCGAGTTGTATCACAAAGTGCGGGGAAAGCAACGAGCACCGAAATACAGGAAGTGCACCCCAAAAAAAGAGTCTTTGTGGTTTATATTGTGTTTCAATGGGCCTGTGTGAGATCACAGCGATGGAAGGGGGGAGGGGGATCTTATTGTACAGAGTCCCAGGGAAAGGTAATATAGTAGAGAGGCGCTCCCCTCCCCCGAGTCCATCCATCTCTATGTAAATCAGGCAGCTCAGGTAGCAGATTAGGGATCTGTTAAATGTTGCGTGTTTCATAATAGGACGTTCCAGATGTGTCATTTTTATTCCTCGCCATCGCCGGAGACTCCGCGTCTAATGATGTGTGCGCCGATAATATTCCCCATTTACAGAGGGCTTAGCGTCTGACATCCCTCCACCGCGCCATTTATATACAGAATTAATGATACATAAAACAGCGCCGGTACACGGGGATCATTCACCGCTCCCTCACACCTCCACCGCCCCCATACACTCACCTCCCTTATATCCTAATAGAGTGTAAGCTCTTCTACCTTCTGTATCCTCCCTTATATCCTAATAGAGTGTAAGCTCCTCCCCTTCTGTATCCTCCCTTATATCCTAATAGAGTGTAAGCTCCTCCCCTTCTGTATCCTCCCTTATATCCTAATAGAGTGTAAGCTCCTCCCCTTCTGTATCCTCCCTTATATCCTAATAGAGTGTAAGCTCCTCCCCTTCTGTATCCTCCCTTATATCCTAATAGAGTGTAAGCTCCTCCCCTTCTGTATCCTCCCTTATATCCTAATAGAGTGTAAGCTCCTCCCCTTCTGTATCCTCCCTTATATCCTAATAGAGTGTAAGCTCCTCCCCTTCTGTATCCTCCCTTATATCCTAATAGAGTGTAAGCTCCTCCCCTTCTGTATCCTCCCTTATATCCTAATAGAGTGTAAGCTCCTCCCCTTCTGTATCCTCCCTTATATCCTAATAGAGTGTAAGCTCCTCCCCTTCTGTATCCTCCCTTATATCCTAATAGAGTGTAAGCTCCTCCCCTTCTGTATCCTCCCTTATATCCTAATAGAGTGTAAGCTCCTCCCCTTCTGTATCCTCCCTTATATCCTAATAGAGTGTAAGCTCCTCCCCTTCTGTATCCTCCCTTATATCCTAATAGAGTGTAAGCTCCTCCCCTTCTGTATCCTCCCTTATATCCTAATAGAGTGTAAGCTCCTCCCCTTCTGTATCCTCCCTTATATCCTAATAGAGTGTAAGCTCCTCCCCTTCTGTATCCTCCCTTATATCCTAATAGAGTGTAAGCTCCTCCCCTTCTGTATCCTCCCTTATATCCTAATAGAGTGTAAGCTCCTCCCCTTCTGTATCCTCCCTTATATCCTAATAGAGTGTAAGCTCCTCCCCTTCTGTATCCTCCCTTATATCCTAATAGAGTGTAAGCTCCTCCCCTTCTGTATCCTCCCTTATATCCTAATAGAGTGTAAGCTCCTCCCCTTCTGTATCCTCCCTTATATCCTAATAGAGTGTAAGCTCCTCCCCTTCTGTATCCTCCCTTATATCCTAATAGAGTGTAAGCTCCTCCCCTTCTGTATCCTCCCTTATATCCTAATAGAGTGTAAGCTCCTCCCCTTCTGTATCCTCCCTTATATCCTAATAGAGTGTAAGCTCCTCCCCTTCTGTATCCTCCCTTATATCCTAATAGAGTGTAAGCTCCTCCCCTTCTGTATCCTCCCTTATATCCTAATAGAGTGTAAGCTCCTCCCCTTCTGTATCCTCCCTTATATCCTAATAGAGTGTAAGCTCCTCCCCTTCTGTATCCTCCCTTATATCCTAATAGAGTGTAAGCTCCTCCCCTTCTGTATCCTCCCTTATATCCTAATAGAGTGTAAGCTCCTCCCCTTCTGTATCCTCCCTTATATCCTAATAGAGTGTAAGCTCCTCCCCTTCTGTATCCTCCCTTATATCCTAATAGAGTGTAAGCTCCTCCCCTTCTGTATCCTCCCTTATATCCTAATAGAGTGTAAGCTCCTCCCCTTCTGTATCCTCCCTTATATCCTAATAGAGTGTAAGCTCCTCCCCTTCTGTATCCTCCCTTATATCCTAATAGAGTGTAAGCTCCTCCCCTTCTGTATCCTCCCTTATATCCTAATAGAGTGTAAGCTCCTCCCCTTCTGTATCCTCCCTTATATCCTAATAGAGTGTAAGCTCCTCCCCTTCTGTATCCTCCCTTATATCCTAATAGAGTGTAAGCTCCTCCCCTTCTGTATCCTCCCTTATATCCTAATAGAGTGTAAGCTCCTCCCCTTCTGTATCCTCCCTTATATCCTAATAGAGTGTAAGCTCCTCCCCTTCTGTATCCTCCCTTATATCCTAATAGAGTGTAAGCTCCTCCCCTTCTGTATCCTCCCTTATATCCTAATAGAGTGTAAGCTCCTCCCCTTCTGTATCCTCCCTTATATCCTAATAGAGTGTAAGCTCCTCCCCTTCTGTATCCTCCCTTATATCCTAATAGAGTGTAAGCTCCTCCCCTTCTGTATCCTCCCTTATATCCTAATAGAGTGTAAGCTCCTCCCCTTCTGTATCCTCCCTTATATCCTAATAGAGTGTAAGCTCCTCCCCTTCTGTATCCTCCCTTATATCCTAATAGAGTGTAAGCTCCTCCCCTTCTGTATCCTCCCTTATATCCTAATAGAGTGTAAGCTCCTCCCCTTCTGTATCCTCCCTTATATCCTAATAGAGTGTAAGCTCCTCCCCTTCTGTATCCTCCCTTATATCCTAATAGAGTGTAAGCTCCTCCCCTTCTGTATCCTCCCTTATATCCTAATAGAGTGTAAGCTCCTCCCCTTCTGTATCCTCCCTTATATCCTAATAGAGTGTAAGCTCCTCCCCTTCTGTATCCTCCCTTATATCCTAATAGAGTGTAAGCTCCTCCCCTTCTGTATCCTCCCTTATATCCTAATAGAGTGTAAGCTCCTCCCCTTCTGTATCCTCCCTTATATCCTAATAGAGTGTAAGCTCCTCCCCTTCTGTATCCTCCCTTATATCCTAATAGAGTGTAAGCTCCTCCCCTTCTGTATCCTCCCTTATATCCTAATAGAGTGTAAGCTCCTCCCCTTCTGTATCCTCCCTTATATCCTAATAGAGTGTAAGCTCCTCCCCTTCTGTATCCTCCCTTATATCCTAATAGAGTGTAAGCTCCTCCCCTTCTGTATCCTCCCTTATATCCTAATAGAGTGTAAGCTCCTCCCCTTCTGTATCCTCCCTTATATCCTAATAGAGTGTAAGCTCCTCCCCTTCTGTATCCTCCCTTATATCCTAATAGAGTGTAAGCTCCTCCCCTTCTGTATCCTCCCTTATATCCTAATAGAGTGTAAGCTCCTCCCCTTCTGTATCCTCCCTTATATCCTAATAGAGTGTAAGCTCCTCCCCTTCTGTATCCTCCCTTATATCCTAATAGAGTGTAAGCTCCTCCCCTTCTGTATCCTCCCTTATATCCTAATAGAGTGTAAGCTCCTCCCCTTCTGTATCCTCCCTTATATCCTAATAGAGTGTAAGCTCCTCCCCTTCTGTATCCTCCCTTATATCCTAATAGAGTGTAAGCTCCTCCCCTTCTGTATCCTCCCTTATATCCTAATAGAGTGTAAGCTCCTCCCCTTCTGTATCCTCCCTTATATCCTAATAGAGTGTAAGCTCCTCCCCTTCTGTATCCTCCCTTATATCCTAATAGAGTGTAAGCTCCTCCCCTTCTGTATCCTCCCTTATATCCTAATAGAGTGTAAGCTCCTCCCCTTCTGTATCCTCCCTTATATCCTAATAGAGTGTAAGCTCCTCCCCTTCTGTATCCTCCCTTATATCCTAATAGAGTGTAAGCTCCTCCCCTTCTGTATCCTCCCTTATATCCTAATAGAGTGTAAGCTCCTCCCCTTCTGTATCCTCCCTTATATCCTAATAGAGTGTAAGCTCCTCCCCTTCTGTATCCTCCCTTATATCCTAATAGAGTGTAAGCTCCTCCCCTTCTGTATCCTCCCTTATATCCTAATAGAGTGTAAGCTCCTCCCCTTCTGTATCCTCCCTTATATCCTAATAGAGTGTAAGCTCCTCCCCTTCTGTATCCTCCCTTATATCCTAATAGAGTGTAAGCTCCTCCCCTTCTGTATCCTCCCTTATATCCTAATAGAGTGTAAGCTCCTCCCCTTCTGTATCCTCCCTTATATCCTAATAGAGTGTAAGCTCCTCCCCTTCTGTATCCTCCCTTATATCCTAATAGAGTGTAAGCTCCTCCCCTTCTGTATCCTCCCTTATATCCTAATAGAGTGTAAGCTCCTCCCCTTCTGTATCCTCCCTTATATCCTAATAGAGTGTAAGCTCCTCCCCTTCTGTATCCTCCCTTATATCCTAATAGAGTGTAAGCTCCTCCCCTTCTGTATCCTCCCTTATATCCTAATAGAGTGTAAGCTCCTCCCCTTCTGTATCCTCCCTTATATCCTAATAGAGTGTAAGCTCCTCCCCTTCTGTATCCTCCCTTATATCCTAATAGAGTGTAAGCTCCTCCCCTTCTGTATCCTCCCTTATATCCTAATAGAGTGTAAGCTCCTCCCCTTCTGTATCCTCCCTTATATCCTAATAGAGTGTAAGCTCCTCCCCTTCTGTATCCTCCCTTATATCCTAATAGAGTGTAAGCTCCTCCCCTTCTGTATCCTCCCTTATATCCTAATAGAGTGTAAGCTCCTCCCCTTCTGTATCCTCCCTTATATCCTAATAGAGTGTAAGCTCCTCCCCTTCTGTATCCTCCCTTATATCCTAATAGAGTGTAAGCTCCTCCCCTTCTGTATCCTCCCTTATATCCTAATAGATTGTAAGCTCCTCCCCTTCTGTATCTTCCCTTATATCCTAAGAGTGTAAGCTCCTCCCCCTTCTGTATCCTCCCTTATATTCTAATAGAGGATACAGAAGGTAGAAGAGTTTACAGTTATTAAATGATATTCCCTTTGCAGTGAATCTGCAGGCAATGTGATCGGCACATGAGGAAGACTGGATGCCCTACATGAATCACAGTACGCGGGTGACTGAGCCGTGAAGTCCGCTGTGATGTCATACGCTGTATACTACACACGGCCCGGTGCGCTCTGAACCCCTCGCCACAAAAATTCCAAAAAAAACCCTCACTGCTCGTGTTACCAAGACCTCCCGGCCCCCGAGGCATCTCCAACACCCCAGAGAAGAAGATATTGGAGTCAATGGGAAATCAAGGGGCGCATTGCAGAAGAGGGCTAAATGATGCAAACTTGCCCAGGTCGGGAACATCTTGGCAGAGCGGCCTGACGAGGTGACGGGGCCACAAAACAGCTTCCTTCAGAAATCCTACCGGGGACACTAAGCTAGAGGGGGAGGGGGGGGG
>NW_017308120.1:260040-265733 GCF_000935625.1 Nanorana parkeri | reverse complement strand
GGGGAAACTAAGAAGGGGGGGGGGGGGGGGGGGTGCTGGAGGGACTGACATAATAAGGGGGTTCAGTAGACAACAGAAGCAAATATAAGGCGGAAACAGTGTTTAGAGCAGGGGTAGCCAAGCTGCGGCCCTCCAGCTGTGGGGGGAAACTACAAATCCCATGATGCATCTCTCTCTCCGGGAGTCATGTCTCTGGCTGTGAGAATGTTGCAATGCCTCGTGGGATTTGTAGTTCCACCGCAGCTGGAGGGCCGAGGTTTGGCTACCGCTGGTTTAGAGCAACCTTTGATCCATGAGATCACTGTGTGGCGGCAGGCTCTCTCTTTCCTGCTCTGCCGTGAACTAGATCTGAAGCGCAGCGCAGGGGAGATCAGATTACAGGCCTAGTGTCACGGATTCGCCCAGCACAAAGTCTAATGAGAGTGTCGGGCCCAGAGCCTAAGGGGTGGATTCACTAAAGGCAAATAGGCCGTTCACTGTGCAGGGGACGTGTACCATTAGTTTGGTGAATGAGGGGGGGTTCCGCTAACTTCCATCTGGATGATGTGCAGGAAGAAATGCGTTAGTTTTCTTGTTGTTCACCTTGCACATGATTGGATATTCCTTACAAAGTGACGTTTCACCTCATTCACTGAGCTAAGGGAAATTGTACCTGCAAAGTGATACAGCCTTCATCATCATCATCATCATCATCATCATCATCATCATCATTAATAGGATTTTTATTATTATTATTAGTATTATCATCATTATTATTGTTATAATCATCATCATTTTTAATATAATTTTTGTAATTATTATTAATGTTTTTGTTATTATTATTATTATTATTATTATCATCATTATTATTTATATCACCATCATCATCATCATCATCAATATAATTATTATGTTTATTATTATTAATGTTGTTGTTATTATTATTATTATTTTCATCATTATTAAGATTATTATTATCATCATTATTATTGTTATAATCATCATCAATATTATTAATATTTATATTATTATTAATGTTGTTATTATTATTATTATCATCATCATTATTATTGTTATCATCATTATTATCATCATCATCAATATTATTATTTTTGTTGTTGTTGTTATTATCATTTATATTATTATTAATGTTATTATTATTATCATCATCATCATTATTATTATTGTTATCATCATTATTATCATCATCATCATCAATATTATTATTATTTGTGTTATTGTTGTTGTTATTATTATAATAATAAGAAGAAGAACAAAAAAGATTTGCATGCGCATTAGACTTTGCGCATGCAAATCTTCATTTCCGCCCCCCTCAAAGGGCACCCCGCTGCTGTTGAGTGCGCTGCGCCTCGTCTCCATCTGATTGACCTATTGATGAATTGAATCCGGTACCTTATTTTATATCAATAATAATAAAATATATAAAAGCTGTAAAAAATAATATACAAAAATACTGGTCAGCCTATTTTCCCTGTCAGCGTAAAGTTTCTTCTCAGGAGCCGTGATGCCGGGGCGTGCCACCTTTGTTGTGGTGTAACAAGGAGGAAGTGAGAGGCGGACATGTTTAGAAGGGGGGGTCTGCGGATTGCGGAGTGTGAAATGAATGGGACATTACAGGGGGAATGTTATCATTTTACTATTGTTAATGGTCAATTTATTTTATGGTACAAATGTCTAAATGTCTTTCCTGCCAGCGTCTGACGCCCGGGAATGTTGTGTCAGGGCTTTCACTTCCTCTACGGTTCAATATGTTTACTACTCCGCAAATGCTTCCTTTATGCTAATGAGGCTCCGCGCGTCTCTCTCTCTGGGGGTGCCTGTGAGGTCCCAGAAGTGCCCGCCTCGGGAGAGAATGGTTCCAATACACGGGGCCGGTCTTGGCGGAGCTTATAACAGATGGAGAGAACTGCGAAGTGCAAATAAAGTTCAGCCGAAATCCCGCCAAGTCTGGAGGACTCCAAAGCTGAGGCGCGCGCAGCACGTCGGGGGAAACAACGGCGTCACCGATCTTGTGAGGTGGAGTTTCTCAAGGCCGGTGTTGAGACCAGGTGGGAGGAGCTTCATTCTTCCGATCTGCCTCTCGCTCCTCTCACAGTCCGACCGAATTCTAGGTCTTGGGTGGCCTCTTCCGCCCCCCCCCCCCCCCCCCCCTAAAAGCCGCTACAAAGCCAAACTTGCAGACCATAGAAATAAAAATCCGGCCTTTGCTTAAACAGGTTCTCTTGGTTTTGGCTGAATGTACACAGGGCCCCTATCCCTTCCATTAACCCTAACACTAACCCTTCACATAACACTAACCATCCCAGTAACCCTAACACTAACCCTTCACATAACACTAACCCTTTCCATAACACTAACTCTGTCACTAACCATCCCAGTAACCCTAACACAAACTTTCCATGTAACGGAAGCCCTCTCCCTTATCCTTACACTAACTATCCCTGTAACCCTAACACTAACCCTCCCTGTAACCCTAACACTAACCCTCCATGTTATGTAATCTCTAATCCTACCAGGATTGCTAACATTCCCCCTTCCCTTCCTGTGCCCTAACACTGACCCACCGTATAACATCAACACTAACTCTCCCTTAACCCTAATCCTAACCCTTCCAATGGACCACATACTATCCCTCCTATTAACTCAAACACTAACCATCCCTTTCATGTTAACACTATCACTCCTTGTAACGAATAACGATAATACTCACCATTACTGTGACCTAACCTACCCGTAATCCTAACACAGATTCTCCTGGTATCCCTAACACAAACCCTACCTGTATTCTTAACATTAACTCTTCCCATAACCCTAACACTAACCCTTACTGTAACACTAACCCTTCCCATAACCCTAATACTAACCCTCTCCGTAACCCTAACACTAACTCTTCCCCTAACCCTTGACATAACCCTAACACCTCCCATAATCCTAACCCTTCCCATAACCCTAACACTAACTCTTCCCATAACCCTGCCTGTAACCCTAACACTAACCCTTCCCATAACCCTAACTCTTCCCATAACCCCAACCCTCCATGCAACACTAACCCTTCCCATAACCCTAACCTTCTCTGTAACCCTAACACTTACTCTCTCTATAACTCTAACACTAACCCTCCCTGTAACCCCAACAATAACCCTTCCAATAACCCTAACCCTTCCCATAACCCTAACCCTTCCCATAACCCTAACACTAACCCTTCCCATAACCCTAACACTAACCCTTCCCATAACCCTAACGCTAACCCTTACAGTAACCCTAACACTAACCCTTCCCATAACCCTAACCCTTCCCATAACCCTAACCCTTCCTATAACGCTAACCCTCACTGTAACCCTAACACTAACCCTTCCCATAACCCTAACACAAACCTTCCTCACCGTCGCTTCCATTGACATGGTACACCCGGCCAAACAAGACAAGTCAAACATTTTGTGGCCAAGAACCATCCCACCTGAATGCGCCTTCTCATGAGAGGCCTCACATCTGTTGTTGTATCTCATTTCCTGAAACCGTCCCACATTCGCCCATCAATGCTGCGAGAAATTCATTGGCATGAACCAGTTTATGAAAATGATGCCAGCAGTCCGAGAGCAGACTTTGAAGTCTCTGCGGGGTGACTCCTCCGCTCTCCTGTGGTCACCTGATGTGTCTGCTTTGATTAATTGAACACTTAGGCTGAAACTGACACCGAGAACGTCTCTGTAACGCTACAGTGCAAATCACAAATTCATAGCGCTGACGAGGGCTGAATGTCTGAATCTTCCCGGGGTCAGTTCTGTGTCAGGTGACGGATAGAATGATGGGAGATGTAGTATCACTTACAGCATCTGGAAGAGGGAGAGAGGGAATCCCATTGTCTGAAATCAGGGTCGGCCACCTCTGGAGAGTTCATATTTCAGCTACTGTACCAGTCTGGATCCTTTTTACAATGTTTGCCCAAATACATCATTTCTGACTGTTTTCTGGTCTATGTATGAAACATTCCCCAACATTTGGCCCTGCTGGTCACCAAAACATACCTGTAGAATGCCGACTTTCTACCTGATGGTCTCTGCTGCATGCCTTTGAACGTGGGCCTTGCCTTCAGCCATGGGCCCCATCAAGGTGCATTTAAAAGCATTCTCTGATTCTAATCCGAGAACGTACCAACACCGGGACCTATGAGAAGGACTGAACAAATCTTATTCAGTGGCCATATCATCCTTCTCATAAATAACCAATAGCAAATGGGCTTAGACAAGAACCTTAGACATCTGTTTTACAACAACTTATTAACAATTCACCCTGCCCAAGTCATTCACCCTGTGTAAGACCATGCCTGGCAGCGGAGGTAGGACTGCGCATGCGCATAGGCATGTTCACCGCATTTGCGGGAAACAGCAGCTATTGCACATGCGCGAGCGGCAGCCGGATGCGCGAAAACGTGCTCACACGGCGCACAGGAAATGACTCGCTTTGTCTGGGGATGATCCTATTTAAGCTGGCCCAACTCCCAGAATCATTGCTGAGTGGTCTTTCAGCTTAGTGTGTGTGTTTTGTACCCTGCCTGTTATCGTATTATTATCGACCGGATTCCTTGACCTTGCCTGACTGCCGCCTGCCTCCGACTTCTGCTTGTCCCTGGATTCTCCTTTGCCTGCTCCTTGTGTACCTTGCCGCCCGCTTGTTGCTGACCCTGGCTTGCCCGACTCCGCTCTGCTCCAGCCGCATCAACACCCGACTCCTGCTTCACTGAAGACGGGCCTCAAGGACCTGCCCAGGCCCAGTGGCCTGCATCTTCCGGCACCGCTGCTGCCCGCGGTTCCCCCACCTCCTGTCTCCACATTGAGGGGTGTGGAACTCGTGCTGCAAAGGAGGCCTCCTCACAACTCGGCTCCCTACCAGGTGCGTGATACCCTGTGAATATTTGTTCTCTGCGAATAACAACAATAAACATTCTTATTATATTTTCTTTACAGGGTGAAAGTAAAGTAATGTAATACTGCGTTATGGCCACAAGATGGAGCTGAGGAGCATCGCAGATTAATATTGAATAAGCTCCTCGGCTCCATCTAGTGGCCATAATGGGGTATTACATTGCGTTACATTCGCCCTGAAAAGAAAATATATTAAGAACATTTATTGTTTTGCATCTATTCACACTGATCGAATGTTCGAATGGCAATTCAGAGAGCCATTCACCCCAGTCACAAGGTGAATGGCTATGTAATTTTTTCATAAATAAACCGATATTCAGTTTTAACTGTGGGCTACCTACGTCTGACAACGCTAATTGCTGGGCTATCCACATACAGCTATGCAGATTTGGGAGTTCTGCCTTCACTCTGCTTGTTCCAAGTCAGTGAGTACTGAAGGCCGGGAGAACCAGGATCTTCTGAAGGAGTTCAACAATGGCAGCCGCCTTGTTGCTTTTTCTTACTCGGGCGAGCTTATTGAAGGTTTAAATTTGCGCCCCTTTATTCATCTTTTCTTAATTTGTGACCTAGTCCTCAGACTAGTCTGACTTCAAACGCTGTCTTCCAGCTCCCGGGTTTCTATAACAATGCCAAATATGCAGCCCTGTATTATGTTATAGAAATACCAGCCACACAAAGCCTATCGGGGGGCTATTCCTATGGTTCAAGGACCAGCAGAAAATGTGTCTTTTTTCCATAATGATACCGGCCTGTATGTCCTTCTGTATTAGA
>NW_017308120.1:254527-257579 GCF_000935625.1 Nanorana parkeri | reverse complement strand
CCCCAAAAAAAAAAAAAATTGAACCAAAATAAATCTACAATGAGGGCCCTTGGATTTATGGGTAACGGGAGCAATGACTGCTCAAAGCATGGCCCTTTGTAGCTGGCAGGTTTGATTTTTCCCCTCTACATGAATTATTATGCAGTATCGAAATGTTCCTATCGGTCATGCTCTGGGTAGGGATGGAAGATGAAAGCACCTTAAAGGTGTGCAAAGGGGCAGCATCACTTAGTTTTTGCAGCTGCTCAGCCATTAAGAAGGTCATAACCCCCCACCACCACCACCACTACTACTAACACCACTACTACCACCAACCTGTTTCACATCTACCATGGATTTATTGGTGGTTTTTATCTCGCCAGGTCTGCAAGTCAAGCCTTCTGTGAGCTTTCGCTAGTTGGATACCCACCTGGAACTTGGGCTCAAGACAGGCAATGATGTAATGCTATCACAAGAATTTCGTCTACATATCTGTGACTGGTAAGGTGTTATGTTGGTTTATTAAAATTGCTCTTTGAATCCCATCAAGCTGTGGTCTTTACCCTTCCAAAGCAGAAAAATTGTCTTGTGTATTATTTTGGCCTACATTGGTATTAGGTAATGGCTTCTTGGTTGCCTCAGCAGTCATGTCTTCTCCTTCCTTCGCTGGGTCTTCTTTTATCTCATCACCCCTAGCTGAGCTGAAGCTTTGGAGAGTAGAACTGGCACGGGAGTAGCTAAATTGGTGATGAGTTGAGAAGGATGAGTGGTAGCTTGTAGACATGTGCGATTCGTTTCGTTCCGAATCGAAATTCGGTAGCGGTAGTTCGTTCGAACGTTCGTTTCGTTTCCGTTTCTTATTAGTTTCGTTCGTTCGAAAACATTTTCCCCTTCAAATGTCACTTTGCAGCAAACGAACGAATGAATAAACGAAACGAATAAGAAACGAAACCGAAACGAACGTTCGAACGAACTACCGCTAACGAATTTCGTCCGAATCCGAATTCCGAATCCGAATTGACTTTCACACCCGAATCCCGAAAAACGAAATAACACAAATCCGAATTTAAAACGAAACGAAACTAAACAAATTTTTTGCCAGTGCACATGTCTGTGCACATCATCATTCTTGGTTGCCTCAGCAGTCATGTCTTCTCCTTCCTTGACTGGGTCTTCTTTCATAGTATCACCCTGGCTGAGCTGAAGCGTTGGAGTGTAGAACCGGCACGGGAGTAGCTAAATTGGTGATGAGTTGAGAAGGGTGTGTGGTAGCTTGTTAGAGTCCCACATCCTCATCCGAGTCTGGCACAAGATACCAACCTTCATGGATACTGGGGACTTGATCTGGTCGTTCTCAATTTTTTGCAAAATGTTTATGAATGGTGGAGAACAAAGTGAGGAAACTGGTCTACAGGCCTCGGCTACAAAGGTGCTTTTGTACAAACTTCTCATGCTTTCTCTGCTCTTCAGCTGAGCCCTCCACAGAAAAGCCGCTGGGGATTCAATTACCTGAGCACTGTTCTTCATCTATTTACGGTTACTAGAGAAAGTAGACCAATCGGATGGCGTCTTCAAAGATTTCTAAACCAATTTTAACAATTAGGCCACATTAACATGCATCATTTAACCTGTGAAAATCGGGGCCCTCCATCTTCCCATCTTGGCAACATCACGGGGACAAGACAAGCGTAGATTCTGGCATGGAGATAATTTTAACCAGCGCTGAAGGAAATGCCAACCGCGCGCCAAGAGAATGGATCTTGCCGATGATGAATGCGTCGCGGTTCCTTGGAAGACACGTCTCGAAGCCGTGGAGATTGCACGTGATATACCGCCACGCCACAGCGATGAGACGTGCATCGCGGATGATGGATCATTTACCACATTCTTTCATGACAAGACGGGAGACCGAACGGATAGGCCGCAGCTCAACGATGATGCAATATTGAGACGTAAAGAAAGCGGATGATAAATTAAGCGTAGAATGCGTTGACCTTTCGGAAGACCTTTTTCGAAGTGTGTTGCGCACCTGAGCATCTCAACCAATAAATGAGCCTCACGTAAGATAAATGATGGGGCTTCCCCCATCCCAAAAGACGGTAAAGATAGTAGCTACGGCGGCACCCAAGCGTTTTAGCCAATGGAACGGTTGCTGCGGGAATTCCAAGATGATGGATGAGTGGTGGGTCATTGTAAAAGGAACTGCACAAAATATTAATAGGATCATTATGAGTTTGATCTTCAAGGAGGCCATCTGCCGAGGTTTCGGGATGTCATCGTCGGAGATCTGCACAAAAGCAAAGTTAGCCCATTATCTCAGATGTCCAATTGTGACACCTACTCCTACCTATGCCGACGTCTTTGGAGATCCTTGGCATGAAGCCGCCATGTTGTTGGGAATTCAGATTCTTTACTTCTTCCTTTTTTATGTCTTTCAGATTAAAACCAGAAAACTGCCACCGTTCAATCATCTCATTTTCTGAATGAACCTTGGACGAGATAACAACTTAACCATGAACATTACAACAATAAAGGTGTTTATCCAATGGCGTGGTGAGCTTTCGTCTGGCTCTACCTTTGATAACAATGATCTTTTCGCCGAAGATTAATTAACTGTTGCTAAATTGTTTTTGCACGCCCCTATTCCATAACGGATGGCGTATTGTTATGGAGATTGCCAGATAGTGTTACGGAGGAAGAGATGGAATGTCACACATTAATCAAGTCTGAAAGGACGGAGAAGATGGATTATAAATTGAGATGCAAAAATATGTGTAAGGGGAATTTGTCTCCCAGTTAGACCCGAGCAGCCGAGCCCTAATTTCCTTTCCTATTACTGGTTGGGGGAAAGAAACCTCTTTGATTCATTCATCTGTATAACAACGTCTCGGAGATTCTCCGGAATTCACGGAACGAAACTTTGAAGAGTGAAGACGTAATTATTTTCCATTTGGACTCTTCTATACAGTTGTAGTGAACAGCACGGACTTGATACAAAATTGCATTGTAACACTGAGTCATATACATTGTGTTATATTATTATTATATACATTGTGTTTTATTATTATTATAT
>NW_017308120.1:252809-254498 GCF_000935625.1 Nanorana parkeri | reverse complement strand
ATAATAATACTACAATATAATAATAATAATACAATATAATAATAATGTATTATTATTATTATTATATTTTATTATTAACAGGACAAAGAAATATCATTACTCCATTTGTTACATTGTTAAGCCCTCTGAAGCTCCCGTTATGTCTACTGAGAATGGTTAAATTAGGGGGGAACCGTAGACCCAGGTATTTCTTATCTTTCCATAGAAGACATTAGGAATGCTCAGAGTCTGTGGCTTTTTAAGCAGTTATAATAGGCATTGGGTACAAGCAAAACCTTTTTTTCCATGTAGGCGATTCATGTTGCTCTATGGTTCCTGTGCCCCGAATGGCAGGAGCGTATTCTCTGAGCCTGCAGGCAATTTTACAAATGTCTGTACCGTGCCTGAACTCTGTGGGCTGCCTACATGCTTCTAAACCCTTGTAAGGGCCTGAAGCAAAGTGCTGTCAGAGGTGATGAGTGTGAAATAAAAAGGAAGAGGACACCCCTTTTCAATTATCTTGTCGTTCTGCAGGGGGTGGAGTGAATTTAACTAGGAATGATAGGCATGACCCAGGGCATGACCCAGGGCCCCATGTGACAGTGGTTGGCTACTCGGACCCCAAGCTGGGAATTGTGGGGAAGAAGGTGGCATGTCATGAGCATCCTCTACCTGCAAGTGCTGAGCTTCTTCAGAAGGGCAGTAGAGATCAGAGTGCTGGGCAGCTATGTTAAGTGGTTGGTATAGGCACTGGGCCACAGAATGGGGGGGGGGGTTGTTCTTTTTTTAAGTGATATTTAAAATTGTAGGCAATTACACACAGTGCCATTTAAAAAATGTTTTACAATTAGCAAGTAAATACTAGGGATGCACTGATACCATTTCTTCCAGACCTAGTACGAGTAACGATACTTTTCCTCCAGTACTCGCCGATACCAATTACCGATACTTTTTTTTTTTTTTTTTTTAGTGTCATGTGACAGTTTTTCTAAAACAATACAGACTAATGATTTCAGGAGAGTGGCAGAGCGCTGCTGCTGCTGCTGGTAGTTCAGCCACTGACTCCAAGCTGTAGAGGCACTACAAATCCCAGCAATGCATTATACAGCAATGCAGAATAACACCATCAGCTACAGAGGACTACAAATCCCAGCAATACATCATACAGCAATGCAGAATACCACGAGTTATAGAGGACTACAAATCCCAGCAATACATTATAAAGCAAAGCAGAATACCACCAGCTATAGAGGACTGCAAATCCCAGCAATACATCATACAGCAATGCAGAATACCACCAGCTATAGAGGACTACAAATCTCAGCAATACATTATGCAGCAATGCAGAATAATACCATCAGCAATAGAGGACTACTAGTCCCAGCAATACATTATACAGCAATGCAGAATAATATGAGCTACATATTCTTTGTTGCTCTGGGGTGGTGGCATAATGTCTCCAGGGTCTCAGGAGGACTATGCAGGGTCTCAGGTGAGCTGTGCATGGTCTCAAGAGAGCTACGCGGGGTCTCAGGTGGGCTGTGCAGAGTCTCAGAGGGGCTGTGTTGTGTCTCAGGAGTGCTGTGTGGGTCACAGGTGGGCTGTGCGGGTCTCAGGTGGGCTGTGCGCGGTCTCAGGTGGGCTGTGTGGGGTCTCAGGTGGGCTGTGCGCGGTCTCAGGTGGGCTGTGTGGGGTCTCAGGTGGGCTGTG